>NC_084632.1:3217189-3517189 GCF_033978795.1 Nerophis ophidion
ATAATACAAGGTAAAATAAGTTGAACAGAAGGTAAAATATGGTAAAAGGTAAATAGAAGTTGATAGAAGTGAATTTAAGGTAAAAGCAGGTGAAACAAGGTAAATGGAAGATAAAATAATGTAAATAAAAGGTTAAATAATGTATATAAAAGGTAAAAGAAGAAATATAAAAGATAAAAATAATCAAAAGGTCAAATAAGGCAAAATAAAAGAAACATAGACGGTAAATAAAAGGTAAACAAAAAGAAAACTAAGTAAATAAAAGTTAGTAGATGGTAAAGGGAATGTAATATAAGTAAATAAATGGTAAAAGAAGGAATGTAGAAGTTATAATAGTAATATAAAAGGGCAAAAAAAATATGGTAAAAGGTAAATAGATGTTGATAGAACTGAATTAAAGGTAAAAGAAAGTGAAGCAAGGTAAATGGAAGATAAAAGAATGTAAATAAAAGGTTAAATAATGTAAATAAAAGGTAAAAGAAGAAATATAAAAGATAAAAATAATCCAAAGGTCAAATAAGGCAAAATAAAAGAAACAGACGGTAAATAAAAGGTAAACAAAAAGAAAAATAAGTAAATAAAAGTTAGTAGATGGTAAAGGGAATGTAATATAAGTAAATAAATGGTAAAAGAATGTAAATAAAAGGTAAAAGAAGGAATGTAGAAGTTATAATAATATAAAAGGGCAAAAAAAATATGGTAAAAGGTGAATAGAAGTTGATAGAAATGAATTAAAGGTAAAAGAAGGTGATACAAGGTAAATGGAAGATAAAAGAATGTAAATAAAAGGTTAAATAATGTAAATAGAAGGTAGAAGAAGAAATATAAAAGATAAAAATAATCAAAAGGTCAAATAAGGCAAAATAAAAGAAACAAACGGTAAATAAAAGGTAAACAAAAGGTAAACAAAAAGAAAAATAAGTAAATAAAAGTTAGTAGATGGTAAAGAGAATGTAATATAAGTAAATAAATGGTAAAACAATGTAAATAAAAGGTAAAAGAAGGAATGTAGAAGTTAGAATAATAATATGAAAGGGCAAAAAAAATAAAAAATAAAGGGTAAACATAGTAAATGAAAAAGAAAAGACTTAAATAAAGGTCCACAACTGTTACAGTTATGTTCTGTTCTACTATGTATATATGTTGTTAAAATAAGTCAAATTTAAGGTGAATAAAGCGTATAAGGCAGGTGTCCCCAAACTACGGCCCGCCAGCGTCCAAAATACAGCCGACGGAAAGTCCCAAGTTAAACATTTTTTTTATTATCATTATTTTTATAAATCTGTCCTTTCTAATCCATTTTATACCGCTTGTTACTCTCTGTGTCTCCTAGCCACTCAGGCAAATCCTATTGTCTAAAAATGCATTTTCACATTGATAACGTGACATTATGGTGCTCGCGTACAATATATGTATATGTGTATATATATATATATATATATATATATATATACACATATATATATATATATATATATATATATATATATATATATATATATATATATATATATATATATATATGCTTGGGACCCTCTGGTACAAGGAGTTACAGTAAATATAAGGCAACTAAAAGGTAAAATAAAGATACCTTATAGACGGTCAAAGAAAGCTGAATTCTAAAGATAAATTAAATAGAAGCTCGAAAAAAGGTACATAAAAGGTAAAATAACATAAAAAGAAGGTAAATAAAAGGTGAAATAGGCACCACAAAATAAAAGAAGCTAAATAAAAGATTAAATATGTTAAATAGAAGGTAAATAAAAGGTAAAATATGTGTACTACGAGGTAAAAGAAGATTAATAAAAGATAAAAGAAGTTAAAAAGAAGGTAAATAATAAGTAAAATAGGTACTAGAAGGTAAAATAACCTCAATAAAAGATAATATAATTTAAATAGAAGGTATAGAAGGTAAAATAGGTACTAGAAGGTAAAATAAGTTAAATAAAAGTTAAAATAAGTTCAATAGAAGTTAAATAAAAAGTCAAATAGGTACTAGTAGGTAAAATACTTTAAATAAAAGATAAAATAAGTTAAATAGAAGGTAAATAAAAGGTATAATGGGTACTGGAAAGTAAAAAAAGCTAAATAAATGATAAGGTAAATAAAATGTAAAATAAGTTAAATAGAAGGTAAGAAAAGGTAAATAA
Organism: Nerophis ophidion; assembly: GCF_033978795.1. NCBI lineage: Eukaryota > Metazoa > Chordata > Actinopteri > Syngnathiformes > Syngnathidae > Nerophis > Nerophis ophidion. Next base: position 3,219,340 of record NC_084632.1, read on the forward strand.
ATGTTAACGAAGGAATAAAGAAAGTAAAACAATGCAAAAGACAGTCAAATAAGGTTAATAGAAGTTATAAAAGGTAAAATAATTTAAATAGAAGGTAAGAGAAGGTAACAAAATGTTAAAAAAGGAATATATAAAATAAACAATTTTAAAGACAGTCAAAGAAGGTATAAAAGGTAAAATAAGTTAGACAGAAGTTAAGAGAAGTAAATAAATGTTAAAAAAGGAATATAGAAGGTAAAACTATGTAAAAGACAGTCAAATAAGGTAAATAGAAGTTCTAAAAGGTAAAATAAATAGAAGGCAAGAGACGGAAACAAAATGTTAAAAAAGAAGAATATATAAAGTAAACAATATAAAAGACAGTCAAAGAAGGTAAATCAAAGGTATAAAAGGTCAAATAAGTTAAATTGAAAGTAAGAGAAGCTAAATAAATGTTTAAAGACCATAAGAATGATTTATGTTTAATCAGAAACTCTTATTTGAAAACACGTTACTTCAAGTGTTGCTGAAGTTAGGCTGGGTGTAAAAGTTATTGTCCATTGGCCAGTTTAAAGTCATTTCTTTTCTTTATTAATACTAACCTGATATGAGTACCATTGTGACACTAATTATATGAAAGTATTCTCTATTTGCTGCCGTTGTTTATATTATTGTTCAGTTTTTACGCGTATCAATTTTGCAGAAATGTAGTTGACTAAATGATTACAATGTACTTGTTTATTTCAGATACCAAAATAAAACGTTATCAATGTTATTATCCTCTGATAATTCATAGAACAGTTTCAAAGTTTAACACCACTTGCTCACCCTTGCTTGTAAACACTTAATAATGGGACTGGCTAGGATTATGCGATGACATCCTCTACCAGCATGAATAAAAAATGCATTTCATTCCATTTGGAATCTGGCTGCTCTCTGTAGTGATGTGCGATACAACTCATCTTATTTCCCATTCGATACCAAGTAAAATTCAGGCTGGTATCGGTGATACCGATCCGATACTGATACTTGGTGCAAATATATATTCACACATGTGAGCACAATATATTCGAAGCGTAATGTGAAAAAACTGAAATGTTTAAACTACTAGTACTACTAATAATATACACTTTTTTTATAGCTTTTTTAAGAAAAATAAATATCAAAATGGTCCTCCATATTTGACTTTTCAGTATGCAGCCCTTGATCCAAAATATTAGAAGCTCTTCAAATACAAATAAAATATACTTGAATTGTAACCAAAGTTAGTTAGTCCATCATCAAACAGAATAACACTAACTCATGAATTAATTAACAAACCCAACAAACACTGTTAAATATATAACTGAACATTGATTTTTGACACACTAGATCAGGGGTCGGGAACCTTTTTGGCCGAGAGAGCCATGAAAGCCAAACATTTTAAAATGTATTTTTCGGAGAGCCATTTATTTTTTAACACGGAATACAACTAAATGCGTGCATTTTTAAGTAAGACCAAGATTTTTAGAGTATAATGAGTCTCAGAATAACATTGTTATTCTGAAGCTAACCCTCCAGCCATCCATTTTCTACCGATTGTCCCGTTCAATAATAAGCAAAATGCTTCTTAGCATTAATGGGACTTCTTGAACAGTTGGGGCAGAAAACGGATGGATGGATTAAAATGCATGATAAAGTTTTATTTTTAACTCTGTGATTACCAGCGGAATTATTTGTGACTTATCGTGTTGAGCAATGTCAGCTAAGATTCATCTGAGAGCCAGATGTGGTCATCAAAAGAGCCACATCTGGCTCGAGAGCCATAGGTTCCCTACCCCTGCACTAGATTATGCTTTTACACCATCCATCCATCCATCCATCCATCCATCTTCTGCTTATCTGAGGTCGGGTCGCGGGGGCAACAACCTAAGTAGAAAAGCCCAGACTTCCCTCTCCCCAGCCACTTGGTCTAGCTCGTCCCGGGGGATCCCGAGGCGTTCCCAGGCCAGCCGGGAGACATAGTCATCCCAACGTGTCCTGGGTCTTCCCCGTGGCCTCCTACCAGCTGGACGTGCCCTAAACACCTCCCTAGGGAGGCGTTCGGGTGGCATCCTGACCAGATGCCCGAACCACCTCATCTGGCTCCTCTCCATGTGGAGGAGCAGCGGCTTAACTTTGAGCTCCTCCTATATGGCAGAGCTTCTCACCCTATCTCTAAGGGAGAGACCCGCCACACGACGGAGGAAACTCATTTCGGTCGCTTGTACCCGTGATCTTGTCCTTTCGGTCATGACCCAAAGCTCGGTTGGTAGAGTGGCGGTTTAGCTCGGTTGGTAGAGTGGCCGTGCCACCAACTTGAGGGTTGCAGGTTCAATTCCCGCTTCTGCCAACCTAGTCACTGCCGTTGTGTCCTTGGGCAAGACACTTTACCCACCTGCTCCCAGTGCCACCCACACTGCTTTAAATGTAACTTAGATATTGGGTTTCACTATGTAAAGCGCTTTGAGTCACTGGAGAAAAAGCGCTATATAAAATATAATTCACTAATTCACTTCATGACCATAGGTGAGGATGGGAACGTAGATCGACCGGTTAATTTAGAGCTTTGCCTTCCGGCTCAGCTCCTTCTTCACCACAACGGATCGATACAACGTCCGCATTACTGAAGACGCCGCACCGATCCGCCTGTCGATCTCACGATCCACTCTTCCCTCTCTCGTGAACAAGACTCCTAGGTACTTGAACTCCTCCACTTGGGGCAGGGTCTCCTCCCCAACCCGGAGATGGCACTCCACCCTTTTCCGGGCGAGAACCATGGACTTGGACTTGGACTTCTCACCTTTTACACAATTGTAATATTCATATTTTGATTCTATTCTTGCGTGGGAACAAAACAACAGTAAAAATGTAAGAAAAAAAAGCGAAAACTCTGAAATGTTGTAATCAATAATAATATACTTAGTCTCCTATAATACAAAGCTAACACAATATCTGTTTTTAGCGCCTTTTTAAAAAAAATATTAACATATGCATCATACAACATAATTTGACTTTTTAGTATGCGGCCCCTGGTGGAAAAAGTGTGGACACCCCAGGACTAAAGTATCCATATTTTGATTTGAGAATGGACATTAGAGCATAGCGATGTGTTGTGGATATTTCACATCACTGTTTAACAGACTTTGCTTCCTGGGAAGTTAAGGACGTTCAGAGCATCTCAGTGGAATGTGGAAGGCCCCGCATGACGGGCCCCTTGGAGCCATCATTGCTGCAGAAGAAGTCGTCCTGCAGCCTCTCCGACTTCTGCACCGAGAACAACGTGCAAGAATGTGTGTCGCACATCAATCAGGTGGGTTGTTCAGGTGTCATGCTGTTGGAAAGGAAGGGGGGAGAAGCACAGTTCGTTCACATCATTTGTCTGGTTGCATGTTCTTCTAACAGGCAGAGACCAGGTTTTCAAGATGATGCTGTGATGTTCATTTTACTGAAATTATTACTTATATTACTGTTGGAAATAGAACAACTCTTAAATATTGCAGTAAAAAAAACAGTACTGTAGCCTGTGCGGTAATAAAATAAAAAGGTGGGAAGAAAATAGACGTGACTAAGTCAACAATAAGAATAAAAACACATTTAATATGAAATTAAAAATATAGAATACTTAGAAAAGAGAGATAAAATGATCCCAGATAACTAATTAAGTCAGTGCTTCTCTATTGTTTTCTATTTGGCTACCCTAGGAAATATAAATATTTCCAATTAGTTTCATTGTTATAAGTACACCTCTGCATAACATTGTATCTTTATAAACATTTAATAATTTAAAAAAGAAAGAAAAGCAGATTAACTTACAAAAAACTTTATTAACATTGTTTTTGAGGTCTGGACCGAGAAAAGCTTTAAAGTGCATCAATTTGCCTGAAATTTTAAAAGAGTTACATCCTTATTAAAACTACTAAACATGTTGTAACCGACTTTAACCATTTGTACTGAAAGATAAGTGTAACTCCCTCCACATAGCACTGACACAATGGCTTTCTTGAACTGATTTATTGAAGGCTTTCTTTCCCTTCAATTCACCGTGAAAACTGTTAATAAAATAAAGCACGTTACAAACGTAAAAATAACATGCACAGCATGTGGCTCAAACATTTACCGAAGTAAAATACAAACAGAAATGACAAATACCTTGTTGGCCTGCATGCTTCTTTTAGGAGGAAATTCAATCAATCAATCAATGTTTACTTATATAGCCCTAAATCACTAGTGTCTCAAAGGGCTGCAATTGTGATCTTCTGGCTCTTGTGGCCCAAACGCTGAAAGTCCTTGTGACACTTTTTAGTCCTTGTAACCACCAGTCGCTCTCTTTATCCCTTCTCCTTGCATCAAACAGAATAAGTTAAGTTCACAAAAGGGAATTTAAATCAAAATGTATAATTATTAGTCGCAACAGTTACACTCCCACCAAATCACACAAACCTTAATGTGGGATTTCTTTTAAACATTTTTCACTTCAAAATAAACCTCTTCTGTTCTTGTACATTTACAATGAAAGTGCACTCAAGCAAACACATGAAATTTAAACTCACTCTGCGTCAAGCAGAATAACCACCTTCTGTACAGGTCTGTCAAGAAACCCGGTTTTAGTTGTGGGCTTTCCCTTTTTATCAAATGTGGTTTCACTAACCATCAGTTTTAGTTTCCTCACCCTACCATCTGATCAACTCAATCAATAACAAGCAGTAGAAAATGGAAGAATGGAAATGATCATCAATTCCAATTGATCAGCAACATTAAGTCAAAACAAAATTGAATAAAACAATTTGTTCTGATGTTTTTAACCAAAATGAGGAATTCATGATTAAATAGACACTCAAAAAAGGTAAAATACAAGGTTAAATAGGTACTAGAAGGTAAATAAGGAGTAAATAAAAGTTAAAATACGTAAAACAATGTAAATGGCAGCCAGAAAAGGTAAATAAAAGGTAAAATGAGTTAAATAGAAGGTAAATAAAAGTTAAAAGAGCTAAAACCATGTACATGGCAGTCAGAGAAGGTAAAAGGAGTTAAATAGAAGGTAAATAACATTAAAAAAGTAATGCAAGGTAAATGACACTCAGAAAATGTGAATAAAAGGTGAAAGGAGTTAAATAGAAGGTACATAACATTAAAAAGGTAAAACAATGTAAATGGCAGTCATAGAAGGTAAATAAAAGGTAAAGGTAATGAAGGTTGTGGCAAGTAAAAAAAAATCCTTGTTTCAACAATTGTTTTAAATGAAAATGAGGAAGTCTTGATAAATAGCTGCAATGAGCAGGTTTTGTAGCTTGTGGAAGCGGTTTTTAGCATGATACTGATAAAGCATGGTCACCCCACTGTTTCAGAGGAACTGACTTAAGTTACTACTAAATGATGCAGTTCCTTGTTTACTTCCTCAGCACTTTCTTTCAAAAGGTCAGATCAAAACTGCAACCATTTTTATATTGATAAAGTATATAATAAATTCAATAATCTATTGGAGACACCACAAATATGAACACAATGATGATAGTCTTACATGTAGAAAATCCACATAACGACAAACCAAATGAATAAATTAGAATTTCGCTAGATTTGTTGACGACTCGAAAATGGAGATGAGAGAAAATCGGTTCTCTCTTGAATTCAATAGTGTATTTCACCTTCTTCGTCAAAGTGCTGGCACTTGCAACTTTCTTTGGCCCCATGGTGCCTTACTTTGCCGTGCTACTGGATAAAAAACACAGACTGCCGACTGGTTACATGCAATGTCAGATTCGCTTTCTCTCCCTCCAGGAGGTGTCATCGCTCGGCCTTCCCCCGGTCTGGGCGACGTCAGGGCAGGACTCGGACATGAACGTTGTGTCGGTGCTCAACTGCATGTATGAGCTGGTGCAGCTGCACCGCCGGGGCCTCCAAACCCTGGAGAACATGGAGGTGGAGCAGCTGAAGTCCAGCAACAATGTGGACTCTTTGCAGCTCACCTGCACGCGACTTAAGGTACGGCCTCCTCTCTCTCCGCCTGCGCTGGGTTTTCATGGCCACATCCTTGACCTTCTTCTAGGAGCAGCTGGAAGTTTCCAAAAGAGAGAACATAGGACTTCATGAGCGGGAACGCCAACTGCAGCTGAAAATGAAGAGCTTGCAGAACTGCCTGAAAAATGAAAAAGAAGAGGTAAGACTGACTGTAGTGTTATTTTCTGTGTAGGGCTGCAAAAGGGTACAATAATATTTGTCCTTGACAATTACTGTATATTGGTCCACAATAGTCGTGATGTCATCACCCGTCTTTTTCCGCGCCGCCACTCAATCAATCAATCAATCAATCAATGTTTATTTATATAGCCCCCAAATCACAGGAAAGCCAAGTGCTTTATCTGACATGGATGAACACATTATAGCATCTTTGGTGCTATTTGTTAGCATCAAGAAAATATCCTAGTAGTTTGAATAAACTACATGAATACATCGCTTCTTGACTCAACAGCATAAACTGAATCTTGAAAAAAAGATCAACTGGAAAAGGAAATCAACTGCAAACAAACGTATCCTTTTTCTCATTAACGTCACGATCACAGCTGCAAAGCACTCGTTATGTCAATCAAATACGTTGCTTAGCGATGCATCAATAAGTCCAACTTTGTCTTAAGACATGATCTTTTCTCCTTTAAATCCGTGTCTTTCCAGAAATTAAGTCATAGCGAGCAATAAACTCTTGGTGATGACAAACGGTTTAAATCTTTGAAAAAAACATTTTTCTTAAGAGTGTATAAATCCACGCCATCCCATGTTAAATCTTTTTTATGGTCACTTTGTCCCAACATTTCAAAAATAGGCCCTAATCTGCACTGATGCAGGCAAAGAAACAGTAGCCTGAAACCCGGAAGTGCTTCTCGGTCACGTGATATCAACACAGCAATTGAGATGGATATTTTGTGTTCCAGATCCACAAACTGCAGAACATGGTCTCCAGCCGGGCCAGCCAGTATAATCACGAGATGAAGAGGAAAGAGCGCGAGTTCAACAAACTGAAAGAGAGACTGAACCAGCTTCTGGCCGACAAGAAGGAGAAGAAAATAGGTCAGCTCCCCTGTAGTTGAAATAGGGAAAAACAGAAAACGTGATTTTCTTTCCCTAATGTGCTCCCTTGCTTTCAGCCATTGATGTATCCAACAAACTGGGAAGAGTTGACGGCAAGAGAAGCCTCTGGAAGACCGAAAAGACGGAAGCAAAGTAGGTCAAACGTTTCAGCAAACACTTTTATTACAGGAATATCTACACATACAGCGTCTTCTCAAGGGACAGTACTGTAGAAAATGGTCTTTAGAGTAGTCACTGTACAGATGGTTTGAAAATGAGTCAACAAACAGCCCTTTGTGTCCAATAGCTGGCAATTATGGTTTAGGATGCATCATGCTTTGGGGCTGCATGAGTGCACTGTGGAGCTCGGGTTCATTGAAGGAAACAATTTGTGCCACACTTTTGTTGCCAGCTACAGTGCAACTTCGATTCACAAACTTTATTGGTTTTTGAACATGATTTGTAAATAGAAAAATGCGTGTATAGTGAAGCAGAATTCCCCATAAAGTGGTTAGACCAGGGGTGCCCATTACGTCGATCGCGAGCTACCAGTCGACGGCGGGGGGTGTGTCAGTCGATCTCCAGCCAGGCTTTTAAAAAAAATAGACCTAAAAATGAGTGATCATCAATCTTCACCAAGACGTCACTTAAACGACATTCACGGTACCGGAGGGTCTTGTGAGATGACGCTGGCTGCTGCAAGATCATTATTATGAAAATATGACCGAGAGGAAGGCGAGAAACACTTTTTATTTCAACAGACTCTCGCGCCGTACCTTCCGTCAAAACTCTAAAGGCCGACCGCACATTTCCTATCTTCACAATAAAAGCCCTGTTTCATGCTGCCTGCGCTAACTAAATACAGTCTCGGAAAACTGGCGTGCACAAGCGATCCCTCAGAAAGCTGGCGTGCACATCACTTGTGCACGCCAGCTTTCCAAGACTCTTATTTTGTTTCAAACAATTTTGAACAGAAATAGTTCATGCACATTCAGATAAATTCTTCAAAATTACAATAAAAAATAATTTGACCCGGGGCTGGGCTGTATAAATGTGCACTAATTGACTGAAAGAGGACGCTCTCGGTGCGATGTCATGTTATCCATGGAAAAATGCATTTTTAGACCATATGATTTGCCTGAGCGTCTAGTAGACTCCAAGAGTAACAAGCACTTGCCTTGTTGCCTTTTCATTAGGAACAATAAATTAGTTTTTAGTATAAGCTTGCTGGTTTCAAGAAATTTAAGGCGGAGCGCATATCATTTTGTCAAGATAATGTCACTAGCATTTACTTAATTTAGGAATATTTTTTAACATATTGAGCAAAAAGTTCTCTTTTTTTCTACCAAGAAAAGTGCACTTGTTATTAGTGAGAATATACTTATTTTAAGGTATTTTGGGGTTATTATATAGCAGGGGTAGGGAACCTATGGCTCTAGAGCCAGATGTGGCTCTTTTGATGACTGCATCTGGCTCTCAGATAAGTCTTAGCTGACATTGCTTAACACGATAAGTCATGAATAATTCCGCTGGTAATCACAGTGTTAAAAATAATGTTGAAATTATGAAAAATTCTCATGCATTTTAATCCAACCATACATTTTCTATCGCACCTGTTTAAGAAGTCGCATCAATGGTAAGAAGTTTTATATTTATTATTGGATAACTTTAGAATAACAATGTTATTAAAAAGAATACGAGACTTATTATACTCTAAAAATGTTGGTCTTACTTAAAAATGCACGCATTTAGTTGTATTCATCAATTCATTCATTTTCTACCGCTTATTCCCTTTGGGGTTGTGGGGGGCGCTGGTGCCTATCTCAGCTACAATAGGGCAGAAGGTGGGGTACACCCTGGACAAGTCGCCACCTATATGGCTCTCACAGATATGCATTTTGAAATATCCGGCTTTCATGGCTCTCTCAGCCAAACAGGTTCCCGACCACTGTTATAGATAATAATAATAATAGTACATTTTATTTATAAGACGCCTTTCTGGGCACTCAAGGACACCGTACAAAATCAAAACAATAAAATCAAAGTGTTTTTTAATATTTTAAGGTATTTTTGGGTTCATCGAAGTTAGCTAATTTTACTTGTTTTGGAAAGTCTTGACAAGCCAAATGTTCTTGTTCTATTGGCGGATAATTGTGCTTAGTTCAAATAAAATACCCCTAATTTTTGTATTTTTCTTTCTTGTTTTTGAACACTGACTTTTTGCAGTGTGATCTGTACTTTTATAAGCAGCAGATTCAGAGAGCTCCTTCGCTCTCTGGAAATGTGGCCCTCAAAATAATTTCGTTGTGCAGCTGTTGTATAGTATATGATACAATGTTTGTATGCTTCTCACCGATGATTTCCTGCAGGCATGAGGGGGACATGTACAAGACTCTGCTGGGGGACTATGAGAGTCGGCAGAGGGACCTGCTGCTGGAAAACGCCGAGTTGAGAAAAGTGTTGAAGCACATGAAAAAAGACATGGCGCTCATCCTTGCTTCCAGGAAGTCATCGGCGAAAGGAGACCGACATGACGACGGTGCCATAGAAGTAGGTGGGAAAACCAATCATCATCATCACAAGTATGTCTGATATATTTCTGGGGATAGCAGGTGGACTCGGAAGAAGAAGAATCGTTTGAATCTAGCAAGGATACGGTGGAGCTGTTTAGTGGTCACACTCGGGAGAAGCTGACCAGCAGTGTTCGACGCCAGTGGAGACGACTGAAGAGCCACGTCGACAGGCTGGACAGCCGAGGTAAGGACATTGTTTGTAAAGGATTCTTTACATACAAGATGGTAGGGTTTATTTGTTTACGACAGGGGTGCCCATTACGTCGATCGCGAGCTACCAGTCGACCACGGGGGGGTGTGTCAGTCGATCTCCAGCCAGGCTTTTTTAAAAAATAGACCTAAAAATGAGTGATCATCAATCTTCACCAAGACGTCACTTAAATGACATTCACGGTACCGGAGGGTCTTGTGAGATGACGCTGGCTGCTGCAAGATCATTATTATGAAAATATGACCGAGAGGAAGGCGAGAAACACTTTTTATTTCAACAGACTCTCGCGCCGTACCTTCCGTCAAAACTCTAAAGGCCGACTGCACATTTCCTATCTTCACAATAAAAGCCCTGCTTCATGCTGCCTGCGCTAACTAAATACAGAGTCTCGGAAAACTGGCGTGCACAAGCGATCCCTCAGAAAGCTGGCGTGCACATCACTTGTGCGCGCCAGCTTTCCGAGACTCTTATTTTGTTAGCCTAGGCAGCATGAAGCAGGGCTTTTATTGTGAAGATAAAAGCGCCTTATTGCAGTGAAACTTGCCAGGGGACAATCTTCGTTCAATGAATGTTCTGCAATTTGTCACCCCTAAAAGAACTGAACTGGGCAAGAAAGCATTTAAGCTTTCAGCACCGAAGGCTTGAAATAACCTACAATCAAATCTTCAACTTCTAACCCTTGTTTCATTAAATGAGTTTAAAGCTTCTGTGAAAGGATTGCAGTCTACCTTCTTTTAATGTTGTACATTTGGTGTTTTATGTGTTTACTGTTTTTAATAATAATAATAATAATAATAGATTTTATTTGTAAAAAGCACTTTACGTTGAGCAAACAACCTCAAAGTGCCACAGTGTAAAAAATAGTAATAATAAAAATAAATAAAATATAAAACTAGAAACAGCCCGAAAGCTACAACCAGCATGCATGTCTATAGAAAGGTTTTTTCAAAAAGATGTGTTTTTAAGCCTTTTTTAAAAGCATCCACAGTCTGAGGTAATGTAACCTTGCTGCTGCCCTCCTGGCCAGGTCTCCATCGGAAGAGATCTTTGATATCAATGGGATTTCACCTGGTTAAATAAAGGCTAAATAAAAAACATGTAAGCAAATATTAACATTGGTCTAGTATACTTTTGACCCAGCAGATTTGGTCACATTTTCAGTAGACCCAGAATAAATTCATAAACGAAGCAAACTTCATGAATGTGTTTTGCGACCAGCAAGTATGTGCTCCAATCACTCTATCACAAAAAAATAAGAGTTGTAGAAATGATTGGAAACTCAAGACAGCCATGAGATTATGTTCTTTGCAAGTGTATGTAAACTTTTGATCGAGACTGTAGTTTGTGAAAAAAAAACATTTTGGGGGTTGTTTTCATTGTAAGTGGATCACTTATATTAAAAAATAAACTCATGGAAAAGACTGCTGTCATTTGATTATAATAATTGGACGATTCAATTGTTATGATGTCGGGTTTGAGACAGTGTGCATGTCTGATGTTGCTCCACTGAATGCTCAGACTTTGTTTGCTCACATACGTGGAAAATGAGAGGGAACATTGATACAAGGAATGCTATTTTCACTTCTGTCTTTCAGGATCATGGGCATCATCCACGGGCGAGAACGAAAACAGTGCTGCCATTTCCCGGGACTCGTCAAAGGAAATGGACAAACTGAAGCAAGAAGTGCAGCAGTGCAAAGACTACATTCAGACACAGCAGCACCTCCTTCAGGTGACACACTGCATTGCATTTGCTTTAAGGGAAGTCAGAGCAGTAAAGGTCCTATGGGGGTAAAGGTGGGGCGGTTTAGCTCGATTGGTAGAGTGGCCGTGCCAGCAACTTGAGGGTTGCAGGTTCGATTCCCGCTTCTGCCAACCTAGTCACTGCCGTTGTGTCCTTGGGCAAGACACTTTACCCACCTGCTCCCAGTGCCACCCACACTGGTTTGAATGTAACTTAGATATTGGGTTTCACTATGTAAAGCGCTTTGAGTCACTAGAGAAAAAACGCTATATAAATATAATTCACTTATTCTTCCATGTGCTTATTGGGAAGTGAATTAGTGAAGTGGATTATATTTATATAGCGCTTTTTCTCTAGTGACTCAAAGCGCTTTAGATAGCGAAACCCAATATCTAAGTTACATTCAAACCAGTGTGGGTGGCATTGGGAGCAGGTGAGTAAAGTGTCTTGCCCAAGGACACAACGGCAGTGACTAGGATGGCGGAAGCGGGAATCGAACCTGCAAACCTCAAGTTGCTGGCACGGCCACTCTACCAACCGAGCTGTATTTGCCTGGATTTTGGTCACGGTCAGAAATGCAAACTTTTCGACATTGTCTCTTCAGCAACATTATTTTATGATTTTATAGCTGCTACAGGACTCAAACGGCTGATTAAAATGAATTCAGTTTGTTTTTTGGTGTCCTTTTAAATAGATTTTTAATGATGTGTTTTTTTCACATTGAATATCCATCCATCCATTTTAAGTTAAAGTTACACACACACACACTAGGTGTGGTGAAATGTGTCCTCGGCATTTGACCCCATCCCCTTGTTCAGGGAGTTGGGGGGAGCAGTGAGCAGCAGCAGTAGCCGCATCCGGGAATCATTTTTGACTATTTAACCATCAATTCTAACCCTTGATGCTGCGTGCCAAGCAGGGAGGTAATTGGTCCCATTTTAATAGTCTTTGGTATGACTTGGCCGGGGTTTGAACCCACAACCTAAGGGGGGACACTCTAACCCAGGGGTGCCCACAATTCTTCTGCAGGCGAGCTACTTTTCAATTGACCAAGTCGAGGGCATCTACCTCATTCATATATATCATTTATATGTTTTTATTTATGAAGCATACGTTTTTGTTAACATATTAAAGGTTTTTAATGATAAAAAACACATGAAGACTAGAATATAAGTTGGAGTACTATTACCTTGTGGGTTCTTCCGAGGATGTCGTAGTCGTAATGGTTTGTACAGTCCTTTGAGACATTTGTGATTTAGGGCTATATAAATAAACATTGAGCGATGATTGATTGATACCTGATTCTGATGACTTGCATTGATTGGAATCCGACAGAAGTGCGGATAACGTCGGCATTTTCAAATGGAGAACAAAAGTCCTCCTTTCTGTCCAATACCTCATGAAAGTGGTTTGTTTTTGGCATCTTATTTGTCCAGCGTCCATACTCGTTTTTTATACACTTTACAAGAAATCCATTAGCTCTGTAGCCTGCTAGCTTGTGCACGCCAGCTTTTTGAGACTCTTATTTTGTTAGCGCAGGCAAGAGGAAGCAGCACTTTTATTGTGAAGATAGGAACTGTGCAGTCGGTTTTTAGAGTTTTGACAGCAGGTACAGCGCGAATGTGTTGAAAAAAAAAGTGTTTTCGCCTTCCTGTCTATCACTTTTTCTCAATAATGAGCCGGCAGCAGCCAGTGTCATCTCACAAGACCCTCAGGTGTCGTGAATGTCAATCAAGCGACCAAAGTGACGTCTTGGTGAAGATTGATGATCGCTATTTTTTAGGTCTATTTTTTTAAATGCCTGGCTGGCGATCGACTAACACATTTTCAGCGATTGACCGATAGTTTGCGATCAACGTAATAGGCACCCTTGCTTTAACCACTAGGCCAGTGGTTCTCATATGGGGGTACTTGAAGGTATGCCAAGGGGTACGTGAGATTATTTTTTTAAATATTCTAAAAATAGCAACAATTAAAAAATCCTTTATAAATATGTTTATTGAATAATAGTTCAACAAAACATGAATGTAAGCTCATAAACTGTGGAAAAAAATACAACAATGCAATATTCAGTGTTGACAGCTAGATTTTTTTGTGGACATGTTCCATAATTATAGATGTTAAAGATTTTTTTTGGGTGAAGAAATCTTTAGAATTTAGTTGATGGATCCAGATCACAATCCCCAATGAGGGCACTTTAAGTTGATTACTTCTATGTGTAGAAATCTTTATTTATAATTCAATCAGTTGTTTATTTTTCAACTAGCTTTTAGTTATTTTTATATCTTTTTTTCCAATTACTTCAAGAAAGACCACTACAAATGAGCAATATTTTGCAATGTTTTACAATTTAATAAATCAGAAACTGATGACAAACTTTTTCAGCCGCAGCCGTCTCTTTCTTGTACTCAACATGCTTTTCTGGGTGTTTGGCTTTGAAATGATAAATTAAAGCAGTAGTGCTGAAGGTCTTTGCTGAGGCACCTCCTCAAGACAGTTTGGCTGAACATTTGTTGCAAATTGCAATTATTTTGTCACTTTCCGACACTTTAAAACAGTGGTGCCCATTACGTCGATCGCGAGCTACCAGTCGACGGCGGGGGGTGTGTCAGTCCATCTCCAGCCAGGCTTTTAAAAAAAATAGACCTAAAAATGAGTGATCATCAATCTTCACCAAGACGTCACTTAAATGACATTCACGGTACCGGAGGGTCTTGTGAGATGACGCTGGCTGCTGCAAGATCATTATTATGAAAATATGACCGAGAGAAAGGCGAGAAACACTTTTTATTTCAACAGACTCTCGCGCCGTACCTTCCGTCAAAACTCTAAAGGCCGACTGCACATTTCCTATCTTCACAATAAAAGCCCAGCTTCATGCTGCCTGCGCTAACTAAATACAGAGTTTCGGAAAACTGGCGTGCACAAGCGATCCCTCAGAAAGCTGGCGTGCACATCACTTGTGCACGCCAGCTTTCCGAGACTCTTATTTTGTTAGCGCAGGCAGCATGAAGCAGGGCTTTTAGTGTGAAGATAGGAAATGTGCAGTCGGCCTTTAGAGTTTTGACGGAAGGGACGGCGCTAAAGTCTGTTGAAATAAAAAGTGTTTCTCGCCTTCCTCTCTGTCATTTTTTCATAATAATGAACTGGCAGCAGCCAGCGTCATCCCACAAGACCCTCGGGTGCCGTGAATGTCAATCAAGCAAGCTACGGAATTTGCCGCCAATGTTTTTCTTGTAAAGTGTATGGAAGCTGGATGAATTAGATGCCAAAAACCAACCACTTTCATGTGGTATTGTACAGAAAGGACAACTTTTTTTCTCCTCCATTTGAAAATGTGGGCGTTATCATCATTACTGTCTGATTCCAATCAATGCAAGTCATCAGAATCAGGTAATACACCAACTTATATTCTTGTCTTCATGAAAGAAAGACATCTATATGTGTTACACATGCTTGTATTATCATTAAACACATTTAACTTGTTTACAAAAATGTCTCTTTCATAAATAAATAAATATAAATGATATATATAAATGAGGTAGATCCCCTCGAGTTGGTCAATTGAAAAGTAGCTTGCCTGCAGAAAAAGTGTGGGCACCCCTGCTTTAAAATATCTCCACACTGCTGACCTTTTTCCGAAGGCGCCAGGTTACAACGTCACCGCGTCACTGCACGTTGGTTGATTGCGTCACCGCGTCAAAAAATTGCGTCACACACCAATATTCGGCCTTGCTTTTAACTCATTCCACCGAAGGCCGAATGTGGCTTTTTTTGCCATATTCGGCCGAATATATTCGGTTACTGATTAATCGGTGCATCCCTAGTCATTTTCACCGCGACCCATCTGGTCAAAGATCCCTTTTTTCAATTAAAAATTAATCACAAAAAGCAAGATGGCCGCCTTTTTGTTTACAGTGATGGGTTCTTGAGACTTTTCTGTGCTTCCCTTCATGATCGACGTCTCGTGTGATTTTCGTGTCAATACGTGAAACCGATAGGGGCTGATTTGTTCTCATTTCAAAGGTGGTGCGAGAGAGCCAATTTAGACATTTTCGGGACCCCCAAAATATAAAATTGCTGGCCATACCTGATGAGAAAGCAAAATATGGGGACATTTTGTGCCTCTAAAAGGCGTTTAGAAGAAAAAAGCCAGCAATTTCACTTGGGCCCCAGCATGGTCCCTGCGGTCCTGCTCCCTGACTATGACACATGAATTCAAGAGTGTAAAACACTTCAATGCCAACAAGAAAAAATGTTTTTTTTGTCTTAGCAGCAGCTGAGCTCTCAGTGCGATGAGGAGACGTCGGTCATGCTGGGCGACTGCTACATGTCGCAAGGGAAAGATCGTCTACGCGAGGAGTGGAAGAGGCTCCAGGAAGAGAGGAAGATCTTTGAGAGGGAGAGGAGGAACTTCACGGAGGCAGCAATCAGACTGAGCCAAGAGGTGATTGCACGGCAAAGTGTCAGAATGAGCTGCCGTGTTTCCTGAGGCGTGTTTGTGCTCTCACACAGAGGAAGACCTTTGAGGAAGATCGTGCTGTGTGGCTCAAACACCAGTTTTTAAACTTCAACCCCTTTGGTCACTCCAAGAAGGCCACCAGGTCAAAGTCACAGTGTTCCTTTCAGATATGTGAGTGTCTCCTTTTCACTTTTCTTTAAAGGCAATACATTGTCCTCTTGATACTTGTATAGACATACAATACGAATAAGACACTTTGAGCCTCTTCTTTCATTCGGACAAAAGAAACGCACAAGGTAACATCTAACCCAGGTAGGGAACCTATGGCTCGGGAGCCAGATGTGGATCTTTTGATGACTGCATCCGGCTCTCGGATAAATCTGAGCTGACGTTACTTAACACAATAAGTAATGAATAATTCCACTTGTAATCACACACTGGAAAAAATGCTGATCTAAAAATTTGTAAAAAAAACAATGAAACAAGACATTTTTGCTTGAATTGAGCAAAAAAATCTGCCAATGGAACAAGTGAAAATTGTCTCAACAAGATTTCTTGAAATAAGACATAATTTCTAAGACTGACATGACTAAAAATATCTTAAAATAAGTATTAATAACTCATTTTTAGTTATATTTTACTTGGATGGCAAGATTTTTCTGTCTCATAATAAGGTTGTGATGCTTGAAAGTGGTATTTTTCTCCTGAAAGCCAGCATGTATTTTGATACCATTCTTTTCATTCCAAGTGTATTTCACTTATTTTGAGAAATTGTTCTAGATTTAAGAATTCCATGTACTTGAAGTGAGATTAGAAAGAGGCATTTTGAGACAATATATCTTGAAGTTAGCATAACAGACTACAATTAGGGGTTTTTGAGTCATAATTATTAACAATATTGTTCTCAATTTAAGACATTACCAGCTCAAAATAAGGCAAGTAAATGAGAATTAGTCTCGCATTCAACGTTTATTCGTCCAAAAATGTTTGCACTGGCATGCTTTTTGTGTGGGGGGGGGGCTCTTCACGGCTCACTGTATGCATAACAGTATATCACAAAAAATATTTATCCATCTTGGTGTAACTCTGGTTATAAGTGATATTGTCTGAAATTAAGTTCATAGACACAATTTGACTAGAAATAAGACGAATAGTCTTAGCAAGATTTTGACTTTTTCCAGTGCAGTGTTAAAAATTATGTTCAAAATACAAAATATTTTCATGCATTTTTAATCCATCCATCCGTTTCCTACCGCACCTGTTCAGGAAGTTGCGTTAATGCCCATCCATCCATCCATCTTCTTCCGCTTATCCGAGGTCGGGTCGCGGGGGCAGCAGCCTAAGCAGGGAAACCCAGACTTCCCTCTCCCCAGCCACCTTGTCCAGCTCTTCCCGGGGGAGCCCGAGGCGTTCCCAGGCCAGCCGGGAGACATAGTCTTCCCAACGTGTCCTGGGTCTTCCCCGTGGCCTCCTACCGGTTGGACGTGCCCTAAACACCTCCCTAGGGAGGCGTTCGGGTGGCATCCTGACCAGATGCCCGAACCACCTCATCTGGCTCCTCTCCATGTGGAGGAGCAGCGGCTTTACTTTGAGTTCCTCCCGGATGGCAGAGCTTCTCACCCTATCTCTAAGGGAGAGACCCAAACTCATTTGGGCCGCTTGTACCCGTGATCTTATCCTTTCGGTCATGACCCAAAGCTCATGACCATAGGTGAGGATGGGAACGTAGATCGACCGGTAAATTGAGAGCTTTGCCTTCCGGCTCAGCTCCTTCTTCACCACAACAGATCGGTACAACGTCCGCATTACTGAAGACGCCGCACCGATCTGGCTGTCGATCTCACGATCCACTCTTCCCTCACTCGTGAACAAGACTCCTAGGTACTTGAACTCCTCCACTTGGGGCAGGGTCTCCTCCCCAACCCGGAGATGGCACTCCACCCTTTTCCGGGAGAGAACCATGGACTCGGATTTGGAGGTGCTGATTCTCATTCCGGCCGCTTCACACTCGGCTGCGAACCGATCCATTGCGTTAATGGTAAGAAGTTATTTATTTATTATTGGTTAGTTTAGGGCTTGCCCTCCTGGGGGTTCTTCAGACCATCAAGTACCGACATGAGAGCCTGTTTCAGGGTTACAATATTGTTTTATTTTTTAATAAGTCTCTCAGTTGCTTTCCAGCAATTGTATTTTTCTCTTTCGTTCTCGCTCGCGCTCTGGCTCAGGCCTCCACCCCGTCTCTCCTCCTGGCTGCTGCTTATAACAGAGCGACAGGTGATTAGATAACAAGGCCCAGATGGGCCGTCTACGCACCTGTCGCTGATTTCGAGCCCGATCCTGGCAACACCCCGCTTCGCTGCTGGCCCGCAGGCCACGCCCCCTCCACAGTTAGTTTCAGAATAACAATATTATCACAAAGAATAAGAGACCTATTAAATGCACGTGTTTAGTTGTGTTCAGTGTTAAAAAAAATATTATATGGCTCTTACGGAAATATATTTTAAAATATTTGGCTTTTTGGCTCTAAAGGCCAAAAGGTTCCCGACCCCTGATCTAACCAAAGGTGCATTTACAAAACTGCCAAACCACTCCTAGGGTTCCAAACCCCAAGAGCCGAGTCTCAACAAGAATCCTTTTTTGATTCCCATCCTTCTTTAGTGGGGGCCCTTAGAGAGATTTTAGGGTGTGTTTGTTCACTTTTGTCTAAAAGCGCCAAATTCGGCACAAGTGTAGCTCAGGGCATACTTAAATGATTTGGCTAGGGCGCCCGCGCCGGTGATCTTTGGGGTCGCCACAGTGGCTGATCCAATATGGCCACCACCTGAACACGCTTTTGCTTATACATTTGAACCAGATGAGCTACAAATCCAAACTTGGTGTCTCTTTCATGTTTTTTTGACAATTACAAACATGATGGGAAAATCATCCTTATGATTGGGTTTGTCTGGACACCTAATTAGCATATTTCCAAGATGGCAGCTATGTAAAAATTTTGGTGTACCTTAACTTTTGATACATTTTGGCAAACTCTTTTTGAGCATCAGAAACATACCGGGATGATCATATTCATGATCATTTATTTATTACAGCACTTTAATTTCCATATATACCACATATCAATCAATCAATCAATGTTTACTTATATAGCCCTGAATCACTAGTGTCTCAAAGGGCTGCACAAACCACTACCACATCCTCGGTAGGCCCACAAAAGGGCAAGGAAAACTCACACCCAGTGGGACGTCGGTGACGATGACTATGAGAACCTTAGAGAGGAGGAAAGCAATGGATGTCGAGCGGGTCTAACATGATACTGTGAAAGTTCAATCCATAATGGATCCAACACAGTCGCGAGAGTCCAGTCCAAAGCGGATCCAACACAGCAGCGAGAGTCCCGTTCACAGCGGAGCCAGCATGAAACCATCCCAAGCGGAGGCGGATCAGCAGCGCAGAGATGTCCCCAGCCGATACACAGGCGAGCAGTACATGGCCACTGGGTCGGACCGGACCCCCTCCACAAGGGAGAGTGGGACATAGGAGAAAAAGAAAAGAAACGGCAGATCAACAGGTCTAAAAAGGAGGTCTATTTAAAGGCTAGAGTATACAAATGAGTTTTAAGGTGAGACTTAAATGCTTCTACTGAGGTAGCATCTCGAACTGTTACCGGGAGGGCATTCCAGAGTACTGGAGCCCGAACGGAAAACGCTCTATAGCCCGCAGACTTTTTTTCGGCTTTGGGAATCACTAATAAGGCGGAGTCTTTTGAACGCAGATTTCTTGCCGGGACATATGGTACAATACAATCGGCAAGATAGGATGGAGCTAGACCGTGTAGTATTTTATACGTAAGTAGTAAAACCTTAAAGTCACATCTTAAGTGCACAGGAAGCCAGTGCAGGTGAGCCAGTATAGGTATATATGTATGTATTTATGTATATAAAGGTATATACAGTATAGGTATATATGTATGTATATATGTATATAAAGGTATATACAGTATAGGTATATATGTATATAAAGGTATATACAGTACAGGTATATATGTATGTATATAAAGGTATATACAGTATAGGTATACATGTATGTATATATGTATATAAAGGTATATACAGTACAGGTATTAATGTATGTATATATGTCTATAAAGGTATATACAGTATAGGTATATATGTATATAAAGGTATATACAGTACAGGTATATATGTATGTATATAAGTATATAAAGGTATATACAGTACAGGTATATATGTATGTATATATGTATATAAAGGTATATACAGTATAGTTATATATGTATGTATATATGTATATAAAGGTATATACAGTATAGGTATATATGTATGTATATATGTATATAAAGGTATATACAGTACAGGCGTAATGTGATCAAACTTTCTTGTTCTTGTCAAAAGTCTAGCAGCCGCATTTTGTACCAACTGTAATCTTTTAATGCTAGACATGGGGAGACCCGAAAATAATACGTTACAGTAATCGAGACGAGACGTAACAAACGCATGGATAATGATCTCGGCGTCTTTAGTGGACAAAATGGAGCGAACTTTTGCGATATTACGGAGATGAAAGAAGGCCGTTTTAGTAACGCTTTTAATGTGTGACTTAAAGGAGAGAGTTGGGTCGAAGATAATACCCAGATTCTTTACCGAGTCACCTTGTTTTATTGTTTGGTTGTCAAATGTTAGAGTTGTATTATTAAATAGAGGTCGGTGTCTAGCAGGACCGATAATCAGCATTTCCGTTTTTTTGGCGTTGAGTTGCAAAAAGTTAGCGGACATCCATTGTTTAATTTCATTAAGACACGCCTCCAGCTGACTACAATCCGGCGTGTTGGTCAGCTTTAGGGGCATGTAGAGTTGGGTGTCATCAGCATAACAGTGAAAGCTAACACCGTATTTGCGTATGATGTCACCCAGCGGCAGCATGTAGATGCTGAAGAGTGCAGGGCCAAGGACCGAACCCTGGGGAACTCCACACGTTACCTTAACGTAGTCCGAGGTCACATTGTTATGGGAGACGCACTGCATCCTATCAGTAAGATAAGAGTTAAACCAAGACAGGGCTGAGTCTGACATACCAATTCTAATACCTTACCTAATTAGCATATTTCCAAGATGGCAGCTATGTAAAAATTTAGGTGTACCTTAACTTTTGATACATTTTGGCAAACTCTTTTTGAGCATCAGAAACATACAGATTTATGATCATTTATTACAGCACTTTAATTTCCTTATATACAACATAGCCATGTTGCAGCAGGTTTTACTCATAACAATACCCAAGTTATTTCCAATGTCTTCAAAATAGCAAAACGCCACTTGGAAATATGAAAATTAGGGGTCTAGACACACACCCCAAAAAATGAGCATTCCAACATATTTCTAATTGTCAAAACACATGAAATAGACACCAAGTTTACATTTGTAGCTCATTTGTTTCAAATGTTAGAGACACAAGCTTTTACAAGTGGTGGCCATATTTGATTGGCCGCTGTGGTGACCCCAAAGGTCACCAGTGCGGGCGCCCCAGCTAAATCATTTAAGTATGCCCTGAGCTACACCTAACCCAAATTTGGCGCTTTTATTGATTGATTGATTGATACTTTTATTAGTAGATTGCACAGTTCAGTACATATTCCGTACAATTGACCACTAAATGGTAACACCCCAATAAGTTTTTCAACTTGTTTAAGTCGGGGTCCACCTTCATCAATTCATGGTACAAATATATACTATCAGCATAATACAGTCATCACACAAGTTAATCATCATAGTATGTACATTGAATTATTTACATTATTTACAATCCGGGGGGTGGGATGAGGAGCTTTGGTTGATATCAGTACTTCAGTCATCAACAGAGAAATGTGGACATTGAAACAGTGTAGGTCTTATTTAGTAGGATATGTACAGCCAGCAGAGAACATAGTGAGTTCACATAGCATAAGAACAAGTATATACATTAGAAGTACATTTGAGTTGTTTATAATCCGGGGAGATGGGATGTGAATGGAGGAGGGTATTAGTAAAGTGTTGAAGTTGCCTGGAGGTGTTGTTTTAGAGCGCTTTTGAAGGAATATAGAGATGCACTTACTTTTATACCTGTTGGGAGTGCATTCCACATTGATGTGGCATAGAAAGAGAATGAGTTAAGACCTTTGTTAGATGGGAATCTGGGTTTAACGTGGTTTGTGGAGCTCCCCCTGGTGTTGTGGTTATGGTGGTCATACGTTAAGGAAGTAGTTTGACATGTACTTCGGTATCAAGGAGGTGTAGCGGATTTTATAGACTAGGCTCAGTGCAAGTTGTTTTACTCTGTCCTCAACCCTGAGCCAGCCCCCTTTGGAGAAGTGGGTTGGATTGAAGTGTGATCTGTTTTGGAGGTGCTGGGGTAACAGGAGACAAAAGTGAACGAAAATATCCCTTAGGGCCTCCACTATTTTTTATCATTTGGGTATTTGCTCCCAAAGTTGTCCTGTCCCCAGAAACATTCTGTGTTTACATCCAATATAAAAATATATCTTTTTTTTTTTGGACAGCACGGTGGCACAGGGCTTAGTGCATGTACCTAACAATACGAAGGTCCTGAGTTCAATCCCGGGCTCAGGATCTTTCTGTGTGGAGTTCGCCTGTTCTCCCCGTGAATGCGTGGGTTCCCTCCGGGTACTCCGGCTTCCTCCCACCTCCAAAGACATGCACCTGGGGATAGGCCCCTCCCACCTCCAAAGACATGCACCTGGGGATAGGCCCCTCCCACCTCCAAAGACATGCACCTGGGGATAGGCCCCTCCCACCTCCAAAGACATGCATCTGGGGATAGGCCCCTCCCACCTCCAAAGACATGCACCTGGGGATAGGCCCCTCCCACCTCCAAAGACATGCACCTGGGGATAGGCCCCTCCCACCTCCAAAGACATGCACCTGGGGATGGGTTGATTGGCAACACTAAATGGTCCCTTAGTGTGTGAATGTTGTCTGTCTATCTGTGTTGGCCCTGCGATGAGGTGGCGACTTGTCCAGGGTGTACCCCGCCTTCTGCCCGAATGCAGCTGAGAGGCTCCAGCATCCCCCGTGACCCCAAAAGGGACACGCGGTAGTAAAGTTGTCCTGTCCCCAAAATCATATTCTGTGTTTATATCCAATATAAAAATTAGGGCCGTGAATCTTTGGGTGTCCCACGATTCGATTCAATATCGATTCTTGGGGGGTCACGATTCGATTCAAAATCGATTTTTTTTTTTCAATTCAACACGATTCTCAATTCGTAAACGATTTTTTCCCCATTTAAAAAGATCCTATTCATTCAATACATAGATGTCAGCAGGATCTACCCCAGTCTGCTGACATGCTAGCAAAGTAGTAGATTTTTGTAAAAAGCTTTTATAATTGTTAAGGACAATGTTTTATCAACTGATTGCAATAATGTAAAATTGTTTTAACTATTAAACGAACCAAAAATATGACTTATTTCATCAAGGAAACCAGACAAGGGAGTGGAAAAAAACAGGAACTTAAAGAGTCCAAAGGACAAACAGCACATGGCCAAACAAAAACATGATCAACAGACATGACATTTTATTTATTATTGGTTAGCTTCAGAATAATAATGTTATTAAAAAGAATAAGAGACTTATTATACTCTAAAAATGTTGGTCTTACTTAAAAATGCACGCATTTAGTTGTATTCAGTGTTAAAAAATATGATATGGCTCTCACGGAAATACATTTTGAAATATTTGGCTTTCATGGCTCTCTCAGCCAAAAAGGTTCCCGACCCCTGAGTTAGAAGAATGTAACATACAGAAAATGAATGTAATGCACGGATGGACAAATATAAGAATATATTTTATGTAAACATCATGAGTTAGTTTTTCTTTGATGAGCCTCCCTTCATCCCACTTCATGTGTATTTTCACTCATCTTTACATGTTTTCCATGACCCTAATGAAGATGAATATGGTTTACTGCAGCCGAAACGTCACCTGTAGAGAGCGCCACCAGCTCCCCGAGCGCCGGACGTGCAGCCAGCCTGTCATCCTCCACCTGCGACCTGCTTCACACGCTCAGCCGCTTCTGTGACAACAGGTACGCTGGTCTCTTCCCACCTCAGCCGCCCAAGCGTGTGACCCGTGTGAGTGTGACCCCCGCAGCTCCACCAAACCAAAGAGAAGGACTGAAGACGCCGGAGACGCCAGCTCCTCATCCGCTGAGCCCAAACGCTGGATCAGCAGTGACGACCTCATGTTCCCGCAGGAGGAAAGCGGCTCACTTTGAGCGAGCGACACTTTAGTATCATTCATATTGTCTTTGTTTTGTTCTATAAACCTTTTGTATTTATTTGGAAGGTGAGCATCCATCGTTTCATTTTTTGCTTAATGCTGACGTTTCTGTGCTTGAATATGCTCTACTCACAAGAAGTTTGTAAAAACTGGTTCGCAGGTTATATTTAGGGTCCGCAGGCCCATGGCAAAGGACCCTATTGAAACTGGTGCGTTTTATTATTATTCCGCACCTATGCGCTGTAATTTGACCCCCTTAACATGCTTCAAAACTCACCAAATTTGACACACATCGGTCTGGCATGCCTTCCCAACTTATTAGGCAGCCAAACCAGAAAAATCAAAATTGCGCGCTAGCGCCCCCTAGGAAGGAAAGAAAAACAGACTGTTTGTAACTTCCGTTAGGAATGTCGTACAGACATGAAACAAAAACTGTCACATAGGTCTAACTTGGACCTACATTTCATAATTCTACCTTCTAGGGCAAAAATCAGCAGGAAGTTGGAAAAAAAACCCTTCAAAACAAAATTTTCGCAAAAAATTCAGTCCTTGGCCCATGGCAAAGGACTCCGCAGGAGTCCTTTGCCATGGGCCAAGGACCCTATTGAAACTGGTGCGTTTTATTATTTTTCCGCACCTATGCGCTGTAATTTGACCCCCTTAACATGCTTCAAAACTCACCAAATTTGACACACATCGGTCTGGCATGCCTTCCCGACTTATTAGGCAGCCAAACCAGAAAAATCAAAATTGCGTGCTAGCGCCCCCTAGGAAGGAAAGAAAAACAGACTGATTGTAACTTCCATTAGGAATGTCGTACAGACAAGAAACAAAAACTGTCACGTAGGTCTAACTTAGACCTACATTTCATAATTCCACCTTCTAGGCCAAAAATCAACAGGAAGTTGGAAAAAACCCCTTCAAAACAAAATTTTCGCAGAAAATTCAATTTTTGCCTCTTTGAGCTGAAATTAGACCCCCTTAAAATGCTTCAAAACTCACCAAACTTGGCACACACATCAGGACTGGTAGAAATTGCGATCTAATTAAAAAAAAACCTCAAAATTGCGCTCTTGCGCAATTTTTGATCAAAACACAGCAAAAACTGCTTCGAGGAAGAAAACAGACAAAACTGCTTGTAACTTCCGGTGGGAATGCTGGAAAGACATGAAACAAAAACTTCTATGTAGGTCTCACTTAGACCTAGATTTAGATGATTGACATTCTTCCGCAAAAATCAACAGGAAGTTAAAAATTACCCCTGCAAAATAAAAGTTTTGTAAAAACCCGTCACCTTTTTCAAACGTAAACTCCTCCGAGTGCGTTTGTCGTTTCGGCTTCAAACTAGCACAGGAGAGAGATTGAACCCTTTTGATTAAAACTGTCCAACAAAGTTTTGATTACTGCTCCGGTTTTGATTTTACGCGACTGCCATGGGCCAAGGACCCTATTGAAACTGGTGCGTTTTATTATTATTCCGCACCTATGCGCTGTAATTTGACCCCCTTAACATGCTTCAAAACTCACCAAATTTGACACACACATCGGTCTGGCATGCCTTCCCAACTTATTAGGCAGCCAAACCAAAAAAATCAAAATTGCGCGCTAGCGCCCCCTAGGAAGGAAAGAAAAACAGACTGCTTGTAACTTCCGTTAGAAATGTCGTACAGACACGAAACAAAAACCGTCACGTAGGTCTAACTTAGACCTACATTTCATAATTCTACCTTCTAGGGCAAAAATCAACAGGAAGTTGGAAAAAAACCCTTCAAAACAAAATTTTCGCAAAAAATTCAATCTTTGCCTCTTTGAGCTGAAATTAGACCCCCTTAAAATGCTTCAAAACTCACCAAACTTGGCACATCAGGACTGGTAGAAATTGCGATCTAATTGAAAAAAAACTTGTGTCACTTCTTTTTTAGAGGGACACATGCGTATCATCGGCATAAAGATGATGCGATAATATATATATAGTGAAGTGAATTATATTTATATAGCGCTTTTCTCGAGTGACTCAAAGCGCTTTACATAGTGAAACCCAATATCTAAGTTATATTTTTTTAAAGCAGTGTGGGTGGCACTGGGAGCAGGTGGGTAAAGTGTCTTGCCCAAGGACACAACAGCAGTGACTAGGATGGCGGAAGCTGGAATCGAACCTGCAACCCTCAAGTTGCTGGCACGGCCACTCCACCAACCGAGATATATATATATATATATATATATATATATACCAACCGAGATATATATATATATATATATACATATATATAATATATATATATATATATATATATATATATATATTTTTTTTTTTTCTACCGCTTATTCCCTTTGGGGGCGCTGGTGCCTATCTCAGCTACAATCGGGCAGAAGGCGGCGTACACCCTGGACAAGTCACCACCTCATCGCAGGGCTAAATATATATATATATATGTATATGTATGTATGTGTTTCATGGGCAGGATGTACACTATAAACATGATTGGTCCTAGGATTGAGCCCTGAGGTACACCACAGGATAAGGGAGCACAGAATCATTCATTTGGATCTTAAAGGTTTTGTTTGTCCGATATGACCTTAACCATTTCAACCATGGGCCAAGGACCCTAAAAAGAATAATATAATAAAACGCACGAAATTCAATATGTCCTTTGGCAATGGGCCATGCGGGCCCTAACAAGAGTCAAAGGAAACGTAGCATTTGGATGCACTTCTTTGCTATCCCCGGGGTTGCTGACATGCATGAAGCGGACATAGTGACGTCAAAGTCAAAGAGTAGGGAAATGGCCACATATTGTGGAATGTTTACAATGAAAACCAAGTTAGAGAACACTTGAACAACTTTAAAGGAGCAGGTGCTTCAAAGAGCCATAAATTCCGTCTCTAGTCCCGTTGGTACATTTTCCCTTTGGCCCTCAGTGTAAACTGTTTGTGCACATCTTGTTTGAAGGGCTGATACTGAAAGTTTGCACAAGAGAATCATCGATTGGGCTTGGTTGCAGTAACCACTGATATGACCACCTGTGACATGGACGACATGACATTTGGTCACAATCGCAACAATTCAGACGTGATCAAACAAATCCACGGCCAGCTTTTGTTTTTAAATCCGTGTTGGCTTATCAGGGCATGAACATTTGTGAAATATCTAAGCTTTAGAGTAGGGGTAGGGAACCTATGGCTCTAGAGCCAGATGTGGCTCTTTTGATGACTGCATCTGGCTCTCGGATAAATCCTGGCTGATGTTGCTTAACACCATAATTATGAATAATTTCGCTGGAATTCACAGTGCTAAAAATAAAGTTCAAAATACAAAACATTCTCACGCATTTAAATCCATCCATTTCCTACCGCACCTGTTCAAGAAGTCTCATTAATGGTAAGAAGTATTTTATGTCACGATGGGGGGGGTCGCAGCTTGCTGCAGGGTCGTCCTGCCAGGAAGGCAGACGGACTACTCGGGACATGGCATTTAGGTAAAAACATGACTTAATTTAAACTAAAAAAAGATACAAACAAAAATCGCTCACAGCGGAGGCACAACTTGGGCTAAGAAGAAAGCTAACGCATAAACAGACTATGAACATAAATCAAACAAAACTTACTTGGCATGGCATGAAGCACG
Organism: Nerophis ophidion; assembly: GCF_033978795.1. Lineage (NCBI taxonomy): Eukaryota > Metazoa > Chordata > Actinopteri > Syngnathiformes > Syngnathidae > Nerophis > Nerophis ophidion. The sequence continues at coordinate 3,247,307 of NC_084632.1, forward strand.
AAACTATGGCAAGGCATGAAACAAGTCAGCACGGTGCAAGAAAAGATCACATTGACGCAAGGGCGACTGACTGGCAAAGACGAGCTTAAATACTGCCTCTGATTAGTGCTCGGGATGCAGGTGAGCGGGCGTTTTGTCCACCAGAGACAGGTGGACAAAATGAGTAACCAAGGAAACCAGACATGGGAGTGGAAAAAAAACATGAACTAAAGAGTCCAAAAGACAAACAACACATGGCCAAACAAAAACATGATCAACAGACATGACATGTTATTTATTATTGGTTAGCTTCAGAATAACAATGTTAGTAACACAATGTAAGCGGATTTTGCACACACATAAATTAATGCAAGGCATGCTTGATCAGGTCACATTCAGGGTGGCTGAATAAACAATTTTAACGCTGTTACAAATATGCGCCACACTGTGAAGCCACACCAAACAAGAATGACAAACACATTTCGGGAGAACATCCGCACCGTAACATGACATGAACACATACTCACTTCTGGGACGCTACAATATATCATTTGATATGCCATTGATATTTTTTAATTATTATTATTAGGGTCCTTGGCCCATGGCAAAGGACTCCACAGGAGTCCTTTGCCATGGGCCAAGGACCCTATTGAAACTGCTGTTTTATTATTATTCCGCACCTACGCGCTGTAATTTGACCCCCTTAACATGCTTCAAAACTCACCAAATTTGACACACACGTCGGTATAGCAAACCTTCCCAACATATTAAGCAACCAATCCCCCAAAATGAAAATTGCGCTCTAGCGCCCCCTAGGAAAAAATTACAGACAAAACTGCATGTAACTTCTGTTAGGAATGTCATAGCGACATGAAACAAAAACTCCCATGTAGGTCTGACTTAGACCCAATTTTCATACACTCACTTCTTTCAGCAAAAATCTACAGGAAGTTGGCAAAAACCCCTTCAAAATAAAATTTTCGCAAAAAATGCCATTTTGGCCTCTTTGCGCTGTAATTTGACCCCTTTAAAATGCTTCAAAAGTCACGAAACTTGGTGCACACATAAGGACTGGCGAATATTGCGATCTAATGAAAAACCCAAACCCCAAAACTCAAAATTGCGCTCTAGCGCTATTTTTGAATAAAACACTGAAAAAAATGCTCCTAGGAAGAAAACACAGACAAAACTGCTTATAACTTCCAGTAAGAATGTCGGAGAGACATGAAACAAAAACCTCTATGTAGGTCTCGCTTAGACCTACATTTCATAGATTGACAACCCCCAACAAAAATCAACAGGAAGTTTGCAATCCCCCCTTCAAAACAAAAGTGTTGTAAAAACCGGTCACCTTTCTTCAAACATTATCTCCTCTGAGTGCGTTTGTTGTTTTGGCTTCAAACTCGCACAGGAGAGAGATTGAACCCTTGTGATTAAAAGTATAGAACAGAGTTTTGATAAGTTCTCAGGTTTTGATTTTACGCGCCTTCAAAGAACCCCTGTGCAAAGTCTCCTAAAAAATGTCATTTTTGCCTCTTTGAGCTGTTATTTGACCCCCTTAAAATGCTTCTAAACTCACCAAACTTGACACACACATCAGGTCTGGCAAAAATTGCGATCTGATGAAAAAACCTAACCTCAAAACTCAAAATTGCGCTCTACCGCCCCCCTAGGAATACAACACGGACAAAATGCTCCTAGGAAGAAAACAGACAAAACTGCTTGTAACTTCCGGTAGGAATGTCAGAGAGACATGAAACAAAAAACACTATGTAGGTCTCACTTAGACCGACATTTTAATAATTAACATACTTTAGCAAAAATCAACAGGAAGTTTGATATTTTCACTTCAATACAACAACTGCATTACTTTCACAATGCATTAGATTCTCAAAATAGTGGCTCCAAGGCGTCTTCTAACGCTTGGGTCTCGGGGGCAGCAGCCAAAGGCGGACCCGACCAACGCTGCTTGCAGCTTTAATGTTTATCTGAAACTCTATTTTGCATGTCACTATAAAGTTATTTAAGCCTTGCTTGTTCAATATTCAATGCAAAACTTGTTTGGGTCCCTATTAAAAGGTTAATTTGTTCAACCTTGGCCCACGGCTTTGTTCAGTTTAAAATGTTGGCCCACTCTGTATTTGAGTTTGACACCCCTGCTTTAGAGGAAGTAACCATTTGGGTGTTTATGAACATGTTTTATGTCAAATTTCACCCAGTTAGTTTATTTCATAAATGACAACGAATATGGATAATGCTCAGAGGTGGGTAGTAACGCGCTACATTTACTCCGTTACATTTACTTGAGTAACTTTTGGGATAAATTGTACTTCTACGAGTAGTTTTTATGCAACATACTTTTACTTGAGTATATTTATAGAGAAGAAACGCTACTTTTACTCCGCTCCATTTACCTACATTCAGCTCGTTACTCGCTACTTTTTTTTAATCGATCTATTAATGTTTGTTTTGGTTAATGAAAGAGCTTCAAAGTAGGAACTACGCATGCCTGCGTTTCACCAATCACATGCAGTCACTGGTGACGTTGGACCAATCAAACAGGGCCAGGCGGTCACATGACCCGACTCAAACAAGTTAAAAAACTTATTGGGGTGTTACCATTTAGTGGTCAATCGTGCAGAATATGTACTGTACTGTGCAATCTACTAATAAAAGTTTCAATCAATCAATCAAAAGTGTAAAGGAAAAAAGACACTTTTTATTTCAGCCGTACTTCCCGTCAAAAGCCTAAACACTGATCGCACAGTTCCTGTCTTCACAATAAAAGCGCCGCTCCATCGCGCCTGCGCTAACAAAATAAGAGTCTCCGAAAGCCAGCGCAAACAAGCTAGCAAGCTACGGAGTTTGCCGCCAATGTATTTCTTGTAAAGTGTATAAAAACCAATATGGAAGCTGGACAAATAAGATGCCAAAAACCAACGACTTTCATGTGGTATTAGACAGAAAAGAGGAACTTTTTTTCTCCTCCATTTGAAAACGTGGACATTATCAGCACTATACTGTCTGATTCCAATCAATGCAAGTCATCAGAATCAGGTAATACACCAACTTATATTCTTGTCTTCATGAAAGATAGGAATTTATATGTTAAACATGCATGTATATTCATCAAAACACCTTTAACATGTCAACAAAAACGGCAAAATAAATAAATATAAATTATATACTGTATATATAAATGTATATATATATATATATGTGATATGTGTGTGTATGTATGATATGTGTGTGTATGTATATATGAGGTAGATCACCTCGACTTGGTCATTTATTAAGTAATTGATTAACGTTGAAAAACTTATTGGGGTGTTACCATTTAGTGGTCAATTGTAGGGAATATGTACTGTACTGTGCAATCTACTAATACAAGTTTTAATCAATCAACCAATCAATGCCTACTGAGCCTATGGTGCTGTTAAGTTATTGTGGCTCAATGTGCCATTTTTTTCATTTTATTTTAATGTACTATTATTTAATATATAATATTGTTTTTGTTGCTTAAGAGATATTCCTGGCTCTGAATTTGTTCATTTGTGCATTATTTTTTGCCGTAATCAGGTTACTCATCAGTTACTCAGTACTTGAGTAGTTTTTTCACAACATACTTTTTACTTTTACTCAAGTAAATATTTGGGTGACTACTCCTTACTTTTACTTGAGTAATACATCTCTAAAGTAACAGTACTCTTACTTGAGTACAATTTCTGGCTACTCTACCCACCTCTGATAATGCTAAAGTATAATTCTGGTGGTAGTGTGTAATGGCTTTATGTTGGAGGTGCTTAGTTTTTCCCCTTAATTTTGCTTAAAGAATCCACAGCAGCAACAAAGCATGTTTTGATGAGATGAGCTTTATTTAAATTGGCATTCCAAAGCTAGAGACAAATTGACAGAAGTACATTTTCTTATGCACACTGAGCAGCGCAGGTGCAAGCGAGGTGGGCCTGCGTCGATTCCCTGATGTCGGCGCTGTAGTTGTAGAAATCTTGGCGAGTCGTTGCATCGTCTGAAAAGAGCAGAGCGATGATGAGGACCGCTTATCTTTCTCGACGGCTGCCGCCGTTGTTGTGCACTCACCGGCGGGAACGCAGTGGAAGCCGACAGTGAGGGCGGTGGTCTTGACGGGGAAGCAGCCGGGCACGCAGCGCAGAACGGGCTCAACGGAGAAACATTTGGACTCCCGGCCGTGTACGTTCATCTGCTTCTCCAGCTGCACGGATTCCAGCCTCATGCGACATTCTAAACCGGGAAGAAACACGCAGCTGTCATTTCCTGTTTGAAAATGTTATTCGTCATGTCTAACCTGTGTTGTCTCGGCAGCTCTCGGCGGGAAGAACCCAGGAATGAGCATAGCTGACCGCGTTCTTGGTCACCCGTCCGGTAGATGTCCTGAATTCCTTCCTGGTCTCCCCGTCAGACATTCCACAGAGTCCACACATCTGTCCCCTCATCCAGTCCACAACTTTAACCTGCGTGCAAAATGGATTCAAACAATCAGCCGCATGTTCCATTGCTGAAAGTCGGCGGGTAAGTTCTACTTACTTTACAGATTTTGCTGTCAAAGTAGACTTCATGAAGTCCCAGACTTGGAGCAAAGACAGAAATGCCTTCTCCGGTTTGTCTGATCTGGATTTTAGCTAGAAAAAAATGCAGGTCATTAGCGAATGAATTGCAAGTGCAGATTTTAAAAGTGACAATGCTGCCTCACCTGTTGGGTGTTGGTACGGCAGGCTGGAGATGGGCAAATCCTTTCCATTTACCTCCAGGATAATAGTATCCCTCCTCAGGAACAGGTCGATATCGCTAGGGGTGTAAATTAAAAATGTATTTATCGATCACTCTAGTTTGTTTGATTAATCGGACAAACCACACCTGTGTATTTTAGGCAAAATAATTTAAATAATATATTTTGATATAGGATCAGTGGATTAGCATTTGGCTAAATCCGTAGTGTCAGGCTTTCAACTTACAGGTCAGCAATTTTAACGTTGATGTGATGGTGGTCGGAGCTGTCCTTCTTCAGCAACACCATGAACTTCCTCTCGTGTGTGCAGTCCTGAGCCATAACCTGGTAGCAAGACAGCGGCATCTCGTTGGTGTATTTCCTGTTGTTGAAGGTGGTCAGGATGTTTCTGCTGTAGCTACATTCGGCTGAAAAGGACAAGAAAGGAACGTCTCGGAACATGAAGAAAGTATTGTATGCCACTGGTGCTTTTCCGACGAGCTGCACGCTACCTGCGCCGGCCTTTGAGATCAAGTAATGGACTTTATCGGCCAGGTCGTCAAAGGGTGTCAGACCTGTGAACTCATCCAGTGGCAGAGCAATAGGGAGACGCAAAGCCAGCTTATAGATGCTGCGCTGTAAAGAGAAGAGTGAAAGGATTAGGAACCGTGTCTTAGAAAAAAACGATTTTGGGGTTGTTTCGTACTGTGGGTGTCTTCAAAATCAAATCCAAGGTCCTTTCAGATGTTACAGCCACTGTGACTGACAGCTGATTGAGGCTGTTGTTGTCCTTCCCTTGAATGAAGCGGTCCAGCACGTAATCGGGAATGTACCGATAAGCCCTGTGAGAGAAGATTCTGCTAAAATATCAATACTCTTTGTGTGTTGGCGGTGCAAGAGATCACATACATCTTTGAATAGCGCCTGAAGTAAGATGGCAGTTCTTTCCAAGCCATTCTTAGACGACCGGCCGGGCTCTGGCCAAGAAGACCAGTCTCAGCGGTGAACATCATCTCATACTGCCTGCCCTTTTCTCCCCAAGCTACTTTAGCCTTGGAAGACACAAGATGACATGTAGCAATCGATACCGGCACTAAATCAAAGGTGTAGATGCCGCACAACAAGTTCTCTTACTGTGGCTTTGTGCCTGCTTAGCAAGACGCCATCCATACTGAGAATCCAGTTGTTATCAGCAGCCAGGTTGGCCAGGATGACCTGAAGTCTGGCAGTAGGCAAGTCTGCGTAGCCGGCGATTTGGTATCCCTGGAGCTTGCCGTCGGCTCTCACAGCTTGGAAGATGACGGCAAAGATGGGAGCAATTTCTTTGCCCAGGAATTTAGTCTACCGGAGTAAAAATGGTTAGTGGGCTATTTTAAAAACAAATTAGTGGGTTGATTGCTATTTTTCTAAAAGACTGGACATTTTACCTGCTTGTAAATGGCTTCATAGCTTGAGGCGCTGCTTCTGCTTCTAGATTTTGATTTTGAGGTAGCAAGAGACTGCAACAATGTAACATGGAAGTTTGATTAAACGAAATTAGACACCCCAAAAATGTCAAAACTTTGTCATTGAACCAAGCTCCATCTTCATATACCTTCTTGTGGTTCCTCTGGAAGGTGCGGCTGTAAATCACTCGCTGTCAAGTTGATAAATGTCATTTTTGTGAGAGTCCGATACCCAACTGTTTGAAAATGTCTGATTTGGGATGCTTACCTTTGATACTTTTCGACTGGAGCTGGAAGACCTAGAGCTGGCACTGAAGAGGGAGGACAAACTAGATCCAGAGCTGCTTCTGGAAAGCCTGACAGATCTCGAAGAACTGCGTTTGCTGCTCTTCCTGCTGCTGCTGACCGAAGATGATGACTGAACTTTTGAGCTGGAACTTGAAGAAGAGGATGAGGAGGAGGAAGAAGATGATGAGGAGGAGCTAGAGGAGGTGCTGTTGAGAAGTCTCTTGAGCTTCATCAGGACTGGCCTTCCTTCGATTTCGTCTTCACTCAGATTGATACGCTTGATAAGCTTCTCTGCAGCCTTAGGTCCAAACTGAACCATCATCTCCAGTCTTTCCACGGCTTCTCCCTCAACTGAAAGGAACATTAAGTTATTGATCGATTTATGCCGTGTGCCTGAAACGTGGATCCACGCTAACACTTACTCCTTTTCACAGATAAAGAGACTAATTGCCTTCCTGCCAGTCTGTACAGCAAGTTGTCTGTGATGTACGCAGCATTTTCAGAGAAGACCTTGAAACATCCTCTCAGTCCAACGCCAGGAGCTTTGACACAGTACTTCTTGTCAAGTGCCTTGCGCTGGATTGGCTTGGTATCTTTCTCTGTATCACGCTGAAGGAGTTCTGAAGATTGGGACTATTTAAAAAAAAACACATGCGTGACATTTTATCTGTTTCATTGACATTTTGCTGCATGCACATCAAAACTCACCGAACTAACAGACTCAGAGGAAATGACCCGCGAGGTGAGGATCTCCTTTGAATTGGGCTTATAGGTGTTGGCAGGTATGAGGGGAGTGATCTTTTCAGCTGCAAGTTCCTCAATGTTTCTCACCACAGCATAATACTGAATGCTAAAAGTGGGTCTTTGTTATGTTGGCTCTTTTTCAAAAGGATTGGTGCAAAATACTGTGAAGAGTGAAGACTTACTCAACAGCAGCAACCTCTTCAGGTACAGAAACGGGTAGAGCCGCAATCTTAAAGTGTCCCTCTGCAATGTCGAGCTTTGCGGAAATCTTAGCTGGTACAATAGAGTTGAGCTTGACTCTTGAGACAAGGGAAGCCTGGAGGATGGGAGTGTTCACTCCAATCACGGCAAAGGTACTCAAAGCGATGCTAGAGGAAGAATGTGCGGTTAAAGTTTTCCGATTCTAAGGATTATGATTGGTATCCGTGTCAGACTTGTACACACCTGGGTCTGATCTCAGTGTTGAGCACCACGTTGCTTTTCAGAAGTTGTCTGAACTGAATGGGTTCTGGCAGAGGTGGTGTTGCGGTGGCCGTCACTAAGAAGAAGTATTGACTTTTTAGGATATGTCACTGCTGGACACGTACCCAGAAAAATGACATGTTGAGCATGTTTCAGAGGCAATACTCACAATTAACATTTGCAGCGACCACAGCAGAAGTGTAGAAACCAAGCTCCATGGGGAATCCGGCAGCTGTTGGCATGATGCGCCGCACTTCAGCTACCAACACTGGTTTGGCAACATGGAAGGAAGCTCCAGACAGCAGAGACTTGAGGGCACTCCTACTAAGCTCCTCAACAGAGATCCTTTTTTCCAACTGTGTGGGTGCAAACCAAATCTTAAATATACTTGGAAATTAATTTCGCAGACAATTGATAGTTTTAATGACCTCCTTCATCAAAGTCTGGTCAAAGTCAACGAAAGCAATTTCTTGCCCGAAGAGCCTGACGTAAATGGAGGCCAGAGGCTTGGTGTTGGGCATGGACCTCCACTCTGACAACTGTGAAAATAATCAAAATACCGATTAAATTCCAACAGCCTTATCTAATTTTTACTGGAATTTATAGTTTTTTTACAGCCTTAATGACGCGCTTCATCTTCGTGAGCCTGTCCACGTCATCAGTTAATGCGTGACTTTTCAGCAGAGTCTCTTGGAGTCCCTCAGTTCTCACTCCGACCTAGAAAAATGATCATTCATGTCAAAACTGATACTATAGGAATTCAGAGCGAGGGAGGTTTTTGAATGTTCCTGGCACCTCTAGGACGTCAGCGGCAGCCCCAGCAATGTAGGCACTGGTCTTAGCCATGATGCTTCTAGGCAAAATGGAGGCAGCATCGTTGATGTAGAAAGTAGTGGCAGCAGCCCCAAGCATCAGGGGATCTGGGAAAATGCAGTTGTTGTAGTTAAGGCTACAAAAAAAATGTACAGGGTGTGTATAAAATATCGCTTACTGCTATAGACGTCCATCTGAATGGCTCTGCTGAAACGGAGGCTCAGTCTTTCCAGCTTCCTGCTCAAGAGTTTGACTGCGACGTTGCAAGCGGCGGCACTGTAATGACAGTCATGCTGACTTGTGTTTGTCCCAAAAAAAAACAACTCCTTTTTGGATGCGTGTGGGAGTGCTCTTACATGGAAGCATGGTTTGGGGAAGTGCTTCTCGTCAGGGACTTCATGTGAGAGTAGGTGAAGCTAGCCACCTGCATGTCCTCCTCCGTCCTCAAAATGTTGGCAAGGTTTGTCACCAGACCAACCGGCGGCTGTGTCTCGAAGAGCACAATGCAGGCCAGCATACGGAGCTCAGGGTGAAGAGCCTTGTCCATATACAGCTGAAGAACCAGGTCTTGGACCTAACGGGGGTGAGACAACAAGCACAGTGTGTAGTTTTTACATTTGAGAACAATACTTAGCCAGCTCATTCCCGGGAGCCGGGCCATAAAGGATCATTATGCAATTCTCCAAGGTTGAACCTGTGTTCGTCTGCTGAACCTGAAGCATGGACTTGAATCCCCCTGTCCAAAGTGGCTAACCGAACTCCGTCACAGGCTGGAGCTGAGGACCCTCTTGGAGTGGGGCCGGGAATATTGTCAAACAAACATTGGACCCGGTTCATTACAGGGGGGAGTAAGAGGACTTGCCAGGGGGTAAGGGATGAATATAGGCTGTCAGGCCCAAGTAGTAAGGCCGTATTTTGTGGTGTGGTGGAACGTGAAGAGGAGTTCATCTACAGTCTAACGTGTGTCCTATGTTGACGAAAAACCAAGTATTTGTGCTGTCTGGGCGGCTTGGGCGCGGGCGTACCGACGGGCGGATACCCGAACTGGAACCCAGGTATCCAATTCTGAAGCATGGACTTGAATCCCCCTGTCCAAAGTGACTAACCGAACTCCGTCGCAGGCTGGAGCTGAGGACCCACTAGGAGTGGAGCCGGGAATATTGTCAAACAAACATTGGACCCGGTTCATTACAGGGGGGAGTAAGAGGACTTGCCAGGGGGTAAGGGATGAATATAGGCTGTCAGGCCCAAGTAGTAAGGCCGTATTTTGTTCTGACGGTGGTGTGGTGGAACGTGAAGAGGAGTTCATCTACAGTCTAACGTGTGTCCTATGTTGACGAAAAACCAAGTATTTATGCTGTCTGGGCGGCTTGGGCGCGGGCGTACTGACGGGCGGATACCCGAACTGGAACCCAGGTATCCAATTCTGAAGCATGGACTTGAATCCCCCTGTCCAAAGTGGCTAACCGAACTCCGTCGCAGGCTGGAGCTGAGGACCCTCTTGGAGTGGGGCCGGGAATATTGTCAAACAAACATTGGACCCGGTTCATTACAGGGGGGAGTAAGAGGACTTGCCAGGGGGTAAGGGATGAATATAGGCTGTCAGGCCCAAGTAGTAAGGCCGTATTTTGTTCTGACGGTGGTGTGGTGGAACGTGAAGAGTTCATCTACAGTCTAACGTGTGTCCTATGTTGACGAAAAACCAAGTATTTGTGCTGTCTGGGCGGCTTGGGCGCGGGCGTACCGACGGGCGGATACCCGAACTGGAACCCAGGTATCCAATTCTGAAGCATGGACTTGAATCCCCCTGTCCAAAGTGGCTAACCGAACTCCGTCGCAGGCTGGAGCTGAGGACCCACTAGGAGTGGGGCCGGGAATATTGTCAAACAAACATTGGACCCGGTTCATTACAGAGGGGAATAAGAGGACTTGCCAGGGGGTAAGGGATGAATATAGGCTGTCAGGCCCAAGTAGTAAGGCCGTATTTTGTTCTCACGGTGGTGTGGTGGAACGTGAAGAGGAGTTCATCTACAGTCTAACGTGTGTCCTATGTTGACGAAAAACCAAGTATTTGTGCTGTCTGGGCGGCTTGGGCGCGGGGGTACCGACGGGCGGATACCCGAACTGGAACCCAGGTATCCAAGTCTGAAGCATGGACTTGAATCCCCCTGTCCAAAGTGGCTAACCGAACTCCGTCGCAGGCTGGAGCTGAGGACCCACTAGGAGTGGGGCCGGGAATATTGTCAAATAAACATTGGACCCGGTTCATTACAGGGGGGAATAAGAGGACTTGCCAGGGGGTAAGGGATGAATATAGGCTGTCAGGCCCAAGTAGTAAGGCCGTATTTTGTTCTCACGGTGGTGTGGTGGAACGTGAAGAGGAGTTAATCTACGGTCTAACATGTGTCCTATGTTGACTAAAAACCAAGTATTTGTGCTGCCTGGGCGGCTTGGGCGCGGGCCCACCGACGGGCGGATACTTGAAGTGGAACCCAGGTATCCAATTCTGAAGCATGGACTTGAATCCCCCTGTCCAAAGTGGCTAACCGAACTCCGTCGCAGGCTGGAGCTGAGGACCCACTAGGAGTGGAGCCGGGAATATTGTCAAACAAACATTGCCAGGGGGTAAGGGATGAATATAGCCTGTCAGGCCCAAGTAGTAAGGCCGTATTTTGTTCTGACGGTGGTGTGGTGGAACGTGAAGAGGAGTTCATCTATAGTCTAACGTGTGTCCTATGTTGACGAAAAACCAAGTATTTGTGCTGTCTGGGCGGCTTGGGCGCGGGCCCACCGACGGGCGGATACTTGAAGTGGAACCCAGGTATCCAATTCCATTGGCTCTATCTGGAACCAGGTGGCCAGGGCAAGTCACTCGGGGTCGCACAGACTCAAAGTTGTATGAAGGTGAGCTCGCGGGGGCGGGCTCACAAGGAAATTCGTGTGCAGGGCGGTCGCACGAGGGAACTTGTATTAGGGCGAGGCCCGCGTAAAAGTTGTACAGGTACACCTCTAAATTTGCACAGACTTAAAACTGCCACAAGAAGACAGAATGTTGTGTAAGACTTGAACAATCCTTTGGCCTTTTGTGGCTAATTTGCAACAAATCTCGTGAAACATTCAATATGTTGTATCTTCTGAACAAGAATCACTTGAATTTACCATTCTTGGTTCCTTCTTGGCAATGTTCCTCAAGGCCATGATCGCCTCGGCGTGAACACTCACGGGCAGGCTTGTCGCTGCTGTGCCATGTATGGGCAGGATCTTAGTGATCGGTTTCACGCTCATAGGATGGCCAGCATTACCCAACACCTTCAAAGTGTAAATAATCTCTTGTGGTTTGGCCTTAACCAAATCTTTTTGAAGATATTCGTGGACGGGCTGTTGGCGAGAGGAACAGCGTAGAATTATTATTCATTCAAAAATAGAATTTGCTATAAAAGAAAACAAAGGACTAAGATCATTTCACCTTGATCAGCTCGACAGGACAGACCGGCTTGTCAAGACAATGTTTGTAAACCATGGTACCGTATGCGAGGCTGACAAGCTCGCGCAGAATTGGGCTCTCCTGGACTTTGCTCTTCTCAAACAGGATCTGCAAAAGACAAGACGGTGAAATGTTTCATACTTCCCTGGTAAGTTAAAAAAGAAGAACATTTTCTGAAGCATTAAAAGACTTGAACTCACGTTGATCAACTTAATGGCCTCGGTGTCTGCGGTCACCATGTGAACCGATGCAATCAAAGCCTGAGCGACTTCGGCGACCGTCATCTCGTTAGCCTCCAACTTTTCCGTTATGAATCTCAGAGCAACATGAGTTCCGATGGAAGGAATGGCATCCAACATCCATTGTCTGGGAAATAAGGATGTTTTCTTGATCTGACCATTTATCGGACTGAATGCTAATTAGAAAAAAAAAGTCACCTGTGTGTTTCTTTCGTCTTCTGCTGGCTCCAAAGCCTTTGCAGGTCTTCATATTTGGCCAAGCGAAGAAGTTGAATGAGCTCCAAATACTTGAGTGGGGCTTCCTCTTGGGCTCTCTCCTTGTTGTGGCTGACCAGGTGGTTTAGAATTTCCGCAATCTACACCGACATAAAGAAGGTGATAAGTGTCATATGTGGGTATCTCTCAATCTAGATTTTGTGAAATGAGGGTACCTGGGCCTGGACGTTGGTGAGCCTCACAAGCTGGATGGGTGTTTGCAGCAGCTCGGTGGAGAACTGGTACTTGAGGGATCCACGGTGGAGGTACTCTGCTTTAACTGGTACGATGGGAACTTTCTGGACCTCCAGGAAAACCAATTTTTGCCTAGGAAAAATGACATTAAAATATAAATCCTCTGTGTTCTTTAGAACTTTATCGCAGATGTCACTTACTGGGTCTCCATCTGAGCAGCACCACTTTTCTCGTGGAAAGGTGAGAACTGAATAACTTCATTGACAGATGCCTCCAAGATCATCACACCACTGGAAACCGACTTCAGAATGTAGTTGTATGCCGTCGCTCCTTTCAGGTTCTTGGAATCCTTACACGACCAACACCCAAGACAGGTTTATCACTCCACACCAGCTTTGACTTACACTGACATAGTCGTGGCAAAGACTGATTTACCCGCTGACACTTAGCACACGTCTCAGTGTACGCCAACCCGATATCCTTCAAGACCCTTTCCTGACAGTGTGTCAGATCTCTGGTCTTGGTCAGATGGATACGTTCAGCCTTCTCATCTTCGGTGATGGCGTAGAGAGTCTTGCACACCCCCTGAGCTCCGTCCTTGTGAGAAATGAGCGCTTCAAGAATCTGTTATGATTAGGCAACACAGGATGGACTTTGACTCACCTCTTGCATCTCGTAGACATTCTGCGTCTTCTTGATGTTGAGCTGCAGAACGTTGAGGATGCCTCTGTAGATGTTCAACACCATCACGGAGACTCCCTCGGGCGCAAACATTTTTCCGACGACGCCGTTGGTGTATTCAAACTTGATGGGGATCACGAGCTGAGGGGCCAGGGCTGCTGTCACCTTAGGGGCCGGGATTAAAGCATCCTTTGGCCAAACACCGCTGTACTCGAAGAGCTCTGGATCCACAAGCTGCAGGGTTGAGATGGGACCGTGAATTCAAGTCCTTTTTTTCCATTGAGTGTTTGAATAGCACACTGATGCTCACCTTGACCATCAACAGGTTCTGTTCTATGGCGCTGATGAAAACTTTGCTTTTGACTTTCAGTCCAGCTCTTGCCAGTCCTTCCTCTGGTAGACCGCCCAGGAGCAGTGTCTCATATTTGTAGACATATGTCTTACCCAGAGCAAAATCAGGGGCTAGAAAAGTCAAAGTGTTGATTGGCACGTTGACAGATACCAGCACTTATACTTACAGTCAAAGTTTTACTATGCCTTTTTATTTTATATTGTATCGGACAAAGTAACAGATCTAAAATATTCAGTGGTCAGTAAAAAACTTACCATCCAATCAAAATTCAATATCTGAGCTGAAAAATACTTATTTTTTCACTCTCAATAGATTTTTTTCTTACTTTCAGACCAGTGATTCTCAAACTGTGGTGGTACACACGAGTGGTACACAGGCTCCCTCTTGTGGTACGCCAAAGAATCACTTCATTAAAGTCCAATGTTTTATTTTCATATAGTCAAACTGCGTGTAATGTTACAGTGAACAAATATGTTGAATATACTTGTCCAATAACACATCTGCCTTGTTTTAATGAATACTTAGGTCTACTACACTACTGTATTTTAATGTTGTAATTATGGTGGAACTTAATGCATACTTAGGTCTACTACGCTACTGTATTTTAATGTTGTCATTATGGTGGAACTTAATGAATACTTAGGTCTACTAGACTACTGTCATTATGGTGGTACTTAATGAATACTTAGGTCTACTACACTACTGTCATTATGGTGGTACTTAATGAATACTTAGGTCTTCTACACTACTGTTATTATGGTGGTACTTAATGAATACTTAGGTCTACTACACTACTGTCATTATGGTGGTACTTAATGAATACTTAGGCCTACTAGACTACTGTCATGGTGGTACTTAATGAATACTTTGGTCTACTAGACTACTGTCATTATGGTGGTACTTAATGAATACTTAGGTCTACTAGACTACTGTCATTATGGTGGTACTTAATGAATACTTAGGTCTACTAGACTACTGTCATTATGGTGGTACTTAATGAATACATAGGTCTACTACACTACTATATTTTAATGTTGCAATTATGGTGGCACTTAATGAATACTTAGATCTACTAGACTACTGTCATTATGGTGGTATTTAATGAATACTTAGGTCTACTACACTACTGTCATCAAGGTGGTACTTAATGAATACTTAGGTCTACTAGACTACTGTCATTATGGTGGTACTTAATGAATACTTAAGCCTACTAGACTACTGTCATGGTGGTACTTAATGAATACTTAGGTCTACTAGACTACTGTCATTATGGTGGTACTTAATGAATACTTAGGTCTACTAGGCTACTGTCATTATGGTGGTACTTAATGAATACTTAGGTCTACTAGACTATTGTCATCAAGGTGGTACTTAATGAATACTTAGGTCTTCTACACTACTCTCATTATGGTGGTACTCAATGAATAATTAGGTCTACTAGACAACTGTCATTATGGTGGTACTTAATGAATACTTAGGTCTACTAGACTACTGTCATTAAGGTGGTACTTAATGAATACATAGGTCTACTACACTACTGTATTTTAATGTTGCAATTATGGTGGAACTTAATGAATACTTAGGTCTACTAGACTACTGTCGTTATGGTGGTATTTAATGAATACTTAGGTCTACTAGACTACTGTCATCAAGGTGGTACTTAATGAATACTTAGATCTTCTACACTACTGTCATTATGGTGGTACTCAATGAATACTTAGGTTTACTAGACTACTGTCATCATTTTGGTACTCAATAAATACTTAAGACTACTGTCATTATGGTGGTACTTAATGAATACTTAGGTCTACTAGACTACTGTCATCAAGGTGGTACTTAATGAATACTTAGGTCTTCTACACTACTCTCATTATGGTGGTACTCAATGAATACTTAGGTCTACTAGACAACTGTCATTATGGTGGTACTTAATGAATACTTAGGTCTACTAGACTACTGTCATTAAGGTGGTACTTAATGAATACATAGGTCTACTACACTACTGTATTTTAATGTTGCAATTATGGTGGAACTTAATGAATACTTAGGTCTACTAGACTACTGTCATTATTTTGGTACTTAATAAATACTTAATACTACTGTCATTATGGTGGTACTTAATGAATACTTAGGTCTACTAGACTACTTAATTAATACTTAGGTCTACTAGACTACTGTCATTATGGTGGTACTTAATGAATACTTAGGTCTACTAGACTACTGTCATTATGGTGGTACTTAATGAATACTTAGGTCTACTAGATTACTGTCATTATGGTGGTACTTAATGAATACTTAGGTCTACTAGACGGTGGTACTTGGTGAAAAAACTTTAAGAACCATTGTTTTAGACCAATGAGCTTTTTTTGAAGTAATTTGTACTAAAGTATGGAGATATCTTAGTCAAAATAAGATAAATAATCTACCAGCAGAGCAATAAAATTATACTTTTATTTAAATGGTGTGTATATTATATTCTAGCTATAAACATCCTGTTTTTTTAACTTGACTTAAAAATGTGTTTGATTAATCAATGATTAATACAAAGCTGTTTTGTGGACCTTTTTTGGATGATTTCTATCATCACTGTCCAAAAAATGAAGTATTTTTCAGAAAAGCACATTTTTGGGATGGAAAAGAATCCAATCTGCCATTTAGAGACAGATGTCTAGGACAGCATGTGCAAAAAGTCAAAGTTGAACTTACCAAAGTTATGTTGCGCAGCTGAAAGAGAAATGCAGAAAGAAGGAATGGTTGATGTTAGCAGTGTTGCAGAATCAAAAGAGCTGAAGTGTAGAATTCAAAGAAAAGGTTCCTAAATAAAAGGCCACTCACCCGCGAGGGCCAGAGTCAGGGCGAGCACGACCACCCTCATGGCTGATGGGTTGTACCTGCCTCTCGACACCAGCAGCCTTTTAAAGGCAACTTTTCTGCTGACAAGGTGACAAATCCAGCCAGTCAAAAGTCAAGCATCAAATGTCAATATTTGTCCTTGGCTCAGAAGTCCTGCAACATTGCATTTGTAGTTAAAAACTGCATGATTTAAATCATCAAAACTGCATTTTGGATTTGATGAATGGCCTTTATCGGAGTCAGGAGTGATGTCAAAATGCTGTTTTCATATTTGTCTTTGCAGCCTCTCTCAGTACACACAGAATGAAATAGTGATGTATATATTATACATCATTATATTTAGTGTTTGGATCAGGAGGGCGAGGAAAGAAGAATTGTGGGGACAAGACAGAGAAAGAATACTATCTACAAATATGCAGTAGTAAAAATAGTCAATTGTCACACTAATTATACAGCAAAAATATTCATAGGGCTGCAGATATCCGTTAGTTTGCTTAATTAATCAAAGAAGTGGAGGAAACACACTTAATAGCCTGATTAGGTCTTTAAGGGAAAATAGTTTAAATAAACACTCTACTGCCCCTTTTCTATCTTTTACCTTCCTTTTAGCTTATTTTACCTTTCATTTACCTCCTATTTAACTAATTTTACCTTCCATTTAGCTTATTTTACCTTACATTTACCTTTTATTTAACTTTTATTTGACTTATTTGACCTTTTATTCACCTTTGACCTTTTATTTACCTTCTATTTGACTTGTTTTACATTCTAAAATCCTTTTTTCCTTTTATTTACTACTTTTACCCTCTATTTACATTATCTTACTTTTTGTTTATCTTCTATTTGACTTATTTTACATCTTAAGTCCTCATTTTGCCTTTTATTTGCTACTTTTACCTTCTATTTAGATTATTTTACAGTTTATTTACTTTTACCTTCTGTACTCCTTCTTTTACATTGTATTTGATTATTGTACCTTTATTTTCTACCTTTACCTTTTTTAACCTTCCATTTACCTTTTTTAACCTTCTTTTACCTTCTATATTTCTTTCTTCACCCCTCCTTTACTTTTTATTTAGCTTTTACCTTATTTTACAATCTTTTACCTTCTATTTAATTTATTTTACCTTACATTTACCTTTTATTTAACTTTTATTTGACTTATTTGACCTTTTATTCACCTTTTACCTTTTATTTACCTTCTTTTTGACTTGTTTTACATTCTAAAATCTTTCTTTTTTCCTTTTATTTACTACTTTTACCCTCTATTTACATTATTTTACTTTTTATTTATCTTCTATTTGACTTATTTTACATCTTAAGTCCTCATTTTGCCTTTTATCTGCTACTTTTACCTTCTATTTAGATTATTTTACAGTTTATTTACTTTTACCTTCTGTACTCCTTCTTTTACATTGTATTTACCTTATTGTACCTTTATTTACTACCTGTACCTTCTCTTTACCTTTTTTAACCTTCTTTTGCCTTCTATATGTCTTTCTTCACCCCTCCTTTACTTTTTATTTAACTTTTACCTTATTTTACAATCTTTTACCTTCTACTCAGCTTGTTTTTCTTTCTTTTGTACGGATTTTTATACATTTGTACTAGTTATATTAAACGATTAATCAGAGCAACAGATTTTAAATGGGAAATTAATCAAAATAATTGATTCTGGTTGCAGCCCTAATTATTAATAGCAATATGAACTTAAGTCAAGCCCCTTCCTGCTCAGTCACTGATCATTAATAATGGATATTATTCAATGGTCATGAATGCACTGCTCTTGCATTGCAGACATGCAGGCACAAAGTTTTGGTTACATAAAATGTGTTATTTGCCACTGAAACATGTTATTTCTCAGTCTATTAAAATTGTCCACACTGTGATGCTTTGCTAGCATACTTTATTAAAAATGTACAGTTTGACACATACTTTTGTGTCTTCCACTCGCAAGGTTGGCTCCCTCTTTCAATCTTTGGCTACTAGTGCACTTGAACGTGTCCGGGGTATGATCGTTGTTTGTATTCTCTGCAAGTGCACTTGAATGTGTCCCGGGTATGATCGTCGTTTCTAATCTCTGCAAGTGTACTTGAACGTGTCCAGGGTATGATCGTCGTTTGTATTTTTTGCAAGTGCACTTGAACATGCCCAGGGTATGATCGTTGTTTGTATTCTATACAAGTGCACTTGAACGTGTCCGGGGTATGATCGTTGTTTGTAATCTCTGCAAGTGCACTTGAATGTGTCCAGGGTATTATTGTTGTTTGTAATCTCTGCAAGTGTACTTGAACGTGTCCCGGGTATGATCGTCGTTTGTATTCTCTGCAAGTGTACTTGAACGTTTCCAGGCTATGATTGTTGTTTGTAATCTATGCGAGTACACTTGAACGTGTCCGGGGTATGATCGTTGTTTGTAATCTCTGCAAGTGCACTTGAATGTGTCCAGGGTATGATTGTTGTTTGTAATCTCTGCAAGTGCACTTTGAACGTGTTTAGTGTATGATCGTTGTTTGTAATCTCTGCAAGTGTACTTGAATGTGTCCAGGGTATGATTGTTGTTTGTAATCTCTGCAAGTGTACTTGAATGTGTCCAGGGTATGATTGTTGTTTGTAATCTCTGCAAGTGTACTTGAACATGTCCCGGGTATGATCGTCGTTTGTATTTTCTGCAAGTGCACTTGAACGTGTCCAGGCTATGATTGTTGTTTGTAATCTCTGCAAGTGCACTTTGAACGTGTTTAGTGTATGATCGTTGTTTGTAATCTCTGCAAGTGTACTTGAATGTGTCCCGGGTATGATCGTCGTTTGTAATCTCTGCAAGTGCACTTGAACGTGTCCAGGGTATGATTGTTGTTTGTAATCTCTGCAAGTGTACTTGAATGTGTCCAGGGTATGATTGTTGTTTGTAATCTCTGCAAGTGTACTTGAACATGTCCAGGCTATGATTGTTGTTTGTATTTTCTGCAAGTGCACTTTGAACGTGTTTAGTGTATGATCGTTGTTTGTAATCTCTGCAAGTGTACTTGAACGTGTCCCGGGTATGATCGTCGTTTGTAATCTCTGCAAGTGCACTTGAACGTGTCCAGGGTGTGATTGTTGTTTGTAATCTCTGCAAGTGCACTTGAATGTGTCCAGGCTATGATTGTTGTTTGTATTCTCTGCGAGTACACTTGAACGTGTCCAGGCAATGATTGTTGTTTGTAATCTATGCAAGTGCACTTTGAACGTGTTTAGTGTATGATTGTTGTTTGTAATCTCTGCAAGTGCACTTGAATGTGCCCAGGGTATGATTGTTGTTTGTAATCTCTGCAAGTGCACTTGAATGTGTCCAGGGTATGATTGTTGTTTGTAATCTCTGCAAGTGTACTTGAACGTGTCCCGAGTATGATCGTCGTTTGTATTTTCTGCAAGTGCACTTGAACGTGTCCAGGCTATGATTATTGTTTGTATTCTCTGCGAGTACACTTGAACGTGTCCAGGCAATGATTGTTGTTTGTAATCTATGCAAGTGCACTTTGAACGTGTTTAGTGTATGATTGTTGTTTGTAATCTCTGCAAGTGCACTTGAATGTGCCCAGGGTATGATTGTTGTTTGTAATCTCTGCAAGTGCACTTGAATGTGTCCAGGGTATGATTGTTGTTTGTAATCTCTGCAAGTGTACTTGAACGTGTCCCGAGTATGATCGTCGTTTGTATTTTCTGCAAGTGCACTTGAACGTGTCCAGGCTATGATTATTGTTTGTATTCTGTGCATGATTCTTGTTTGTATTCTCGGCAAGTGCACTTGAACATATCCAGGGTATGATTGTCGTTTGTATTCTGAACAGAAATGACTTTCAAGATGTACAGTTTGTTTCTCCCAATTGCAAGTATTGGAGAGGTCACATGGTGCAAAGTATTGGAGGGATCACGCCACAGGGCACCATGACAGTGACTGTGTGCTCACTTTATCTGTTGTCACGGTGACCGCGGGGTCACATGACATTTTAGCATGTGCACTTGACTGTTTTTCCAACTCAGAAGAGTCCGCCACATGGTCGGAGCGGAATGTCGTTCATTCGTCCCTTTTCTCCAGCGCTTGTCCCCCTTGGGGGTCACGGAGGTACGCCTGAGCCTATCCCAGCTGACCTTGGGTGAGAGCAGCCAAAGACAAAATAACATGAAGACCTAGCAAGGAACCTTAGAAAGCATGTTTGTTTTTTAAAAAATGCGGGACTTGTGAATTCATGCAAACAAAGGACTGTGGACGTAGCTCCAGTTGGAACATGAACATGTCGCAACATTGTTATTGTAAGAGTCAACACTGAGGAACTCTTTTTCTAGCCTACTAACACACAAAGCTAACTACGGAAAGAGATGAGCTTGCGAAACACGTTTGTAATACACGACACTGTGATAGTACTGAAAACATGAACAATCATATTATTGTACATGTAAAGTAGTATTTCATGTTTTGTTTGTACACAACTAGCCACTGTAGTTGTAATAAAACACGTGACGTGTATCATGATCAATATAAAGTGCGGCCGTGGACATTTTGTCCGGTTTATGTAGCTGAGCACTCCATTTATGTTGACATACCTTGGAGTCACTTTCACCTCACGCTCTCAGCTTCCGTCTGCTTCGACGTCTCACTTTTCCTTCGTGCTCGCTTCTAAGAGCAGCACTTCATCCTCTGCATATTCAGCTTAAAAAAAGATAAGGTTGCGAATCCTAATTTGTTCCAAAAATAATCTTCGTTGTTTGTTAGCAAGTCTGCCATGATTTGAAGACACACTCGCCTTTGTTTCCAGAAGCAGGACACACATTTGTTGCCAGAAGTCGGAAGTGTGTTGCTATGGAAACAGGAATACATGCGCCGGGAAAGGAAATTGATTAAATGACCCAAATAGTGAAAATACTGTACATATTACATATTGTCATGAAGGAGTCTGTTACTACATTATATATATATATATATATATATATATATATATATATATATATATATATATATATATGTATGTATGTATGTATGTATGTATGTATGTATGTATGTATGTATGTATGTATGTATGTGTATGTATGTATGTATATGTATGTATGTATCCGTATATATGTATGTATATATATGTATGTATATGTATGTATATATATATATATATATATGTATTTATTTATATATATATCTATATATGTATATGTATGTATGTATATATATGTATGTATATATATATATATATATATATATATATATATATAATGTGTATATGATGTATATATCTATATACTTGCAGTGTGTATATAAAACATTGATGATGTAAACACGCTGCAGGACTGCTTGTATCACACATGATATCACACACAAGTAAAACACTCTGCAGGACTGCTTGTATCACACATGATATCACACACAAGTAAAACACTCTGCAGGACTGCTTGTATCACACATGATATCACACACAAGTAAACACTCTGCAGGACTGCTTGTATCACACATGATATCAAACACAAGTAAACACTGCAGGACTGCTTGTATCGCACATGGTATCACACACAAGTAAACACTCTGCAGGACTGCTTGTATCGCACATGATATCACGCACAAGTAAACACTCTGCAGGACTGCTTGTTTCGTACATGATATCACACAAGTAAACATGCTGCAGGACTGCTTGTATCGCACATGATATCACACACAAGTAAAAACGCTGCAGAACTGCTTGTATTGAACATGATATCACACACATGTAAAACACTCTACAGGACTGCTTGTATCACACATGATATCACACACAAGTAAACACTCTGCAGGACTGCTTGTATCACACATGATATCAAACACAAGTAAACACTGCAGGACTGCTTGTATCGCACATGGTATCACACACAAGTAAACACTCTGCAGGACTGCTTGTATCGCACATGATATCACGCACAAGTAAACACTCTGCAGGACTGCTTGTTTCGTACATGATATCACACAAGTAAACATGCTGCAGGACTGCTTGTATCGCACATGATATCACACACAAGTAAACACGCTGCAGAACTGCTTGTATTGAACATGATATCACACACATGTAAAACACTCTACAGGACTGCTTGTATCACACATGATATCACACACAAGTATACACTCTGCAGGACTGCTTGTATCACACATGATATCACACACAAGTAAACACGCTGCAGGACTGCTTGTATCGCACATGATATCACACACAAGTAAACACTCTGCAGGACTGCTTGTATCGCACATGATATCACACATAAGTAAACACTCTGCAGGGCTGCTTGTATCGCACATGATATCACACACAAGTAAACACTCTGCAGGACTGCTTGTATCACACATGATATCACACACAAGTAAACACTCTGCAGGACTGCTTGTATCACACATGATATCAAACACAAGTAAACACTGCAGGACTGCTTGTATCGCACATGGTATCACACACAAGTAAACACTCTGCAGGACTGCTTGTATCGCACATGATATCACGCACAAGTAAACACTCTGCAGGACTGCTTGTTTCGTACATGATATCACACAAGTAAACATGCTGCAGGACTGCTTGTATCGCACATGATATCACACACAAGTAAACACGCTGCAGAACTGCTTGTATTGAACATGATATCACACACATGTAAAACACTCTACAGGACTGCTTGTATCACACATGATATCACACACAAGTATACACTCTGCAGGACTGCTTGTATCACACATGATATCACACACAAGTAAACACGCTGCAGGACTGCTTGTATCGCACATGATATCACACACAAGTAAACACTCTGCAGGACTGCTTGTATCGCACATGATATCACACATAAGTAAACACTCTGCAGGGCTGCTTGTATCGCACATGATATCACACACAAGTAAACACTCTGCAGGACTGCTTGTATCACACATGATATCACACACAAGTAAACACTCTGCAGGACTGCTTGTTTCGTACATGATATCAAACACAAGTAAACACTGCAGGACTGCTTGTATCGCACATGATATCACACACAAGTAAACACTCTGCAGGACTGCTTGTATCACACATGACATCACACACAAGTAAACACTGCAGGACTGCTTGTTTCGTAAATGATATCAAACACAAGTAAACACTGCAGGACTGCTTGTATCACACATGATATCACACATAAGTAAACACACTGCAGAGCTGCTTGTATCGCACATGATATCACGCACAAGTCAACACACTGCATGTCTGCTTGTTTCGGACATGATATCACACACAATTAAACACGCTGCAGGACTGCTTGTATCGCACATGATATCACACACAAGTCTACACTTTACATGTCTGCTTGTTTCGCACATGATATCAAACACAAGTAAACCTCGATTCATATCATCTGGTGAGTGGATGTCAACATGCACGTTTATTCATATCATCTCAACTTATTCATGATGACAAAGCCATGAACAAACGCAGGATATGTATCGGGATGCCTTTGAAAGATGGAGACCATTTGAAGATTTTCTCATCCGATGCCAAACTTGCTCATTTCCTCCTTGATGGGTGAGTCAGACATTTCTTATTACTTGTCATAAATGGAAATGGTCATTTAGTATGTAAACTATATTGTCCAATACAGTCTATGATCGTGTCTCACAAAGATAGTATGTTCCTGCAACTAATGTTTAGTGTGATGGTGCTTAGCTGCTCGTGCAGGCGGCGGCAACTCAAAATGTTGAACCAAAAATACAAGCTGCGTGCCTTCATTGTTTTTGTAGTTGCTGTTTTGAGGAATGTTTAAAAAAATAATGCACTTTGTGAAAGTCAAAGTATAGTACTTCCCATAGTTGTAGTGGGCCTCAGGATTATCTCAGGGAGAGCATGTCCCACATTCCAAACTGCTGTTTTTGAAGCATGTTAAAAAAAATGCACTTTGTGACTTCTATAATAAATATGGCACTTTTTTCCATAAATTGAGCTGATTTATTTTAGAAAACCTTGTTACATTGTTTAATGCATCCGGCGGGACATCACAACACAATTAGGCATAATAATGTGTTCATTCCACCACTGTATATATCGGTATCGGTTGATATCGGAATCGGTAATTAAGAGTTGGACAATATCGGAATGTCGGATATCGTCAAAAAAGCCATTTCGGACATGTCTAATTTTCACAGTCAAACTTCATTTGGCATATTTTGCCAAGACGTTTTTTTTCAGTGACTTTTTCATTGAATTGAATTTGAGAGCACCCAGCATGAACGAATAGAACAGACAAGTCATTGTTTTGTCTGCTCGGGGGAAATCAAACATCCTAATCTACGATTTGACTCCCTCGAATGGCCTTGACGCTGTGGAAACAGGACCAAGCTGTTCTAAAAACACCAATAATGGTCGCTTTTGAACTCACTCTCTCCTCAGCGACAACAGGAGTCAAACTTTTGCAGATCGGCCTCAGTCTAAAAAACATTACATCATAACACCCAAGACAATTGGGCATACACGAACCCCCCCCATCCCACGCCTTCACCACCGCTTTTTCCTCTTGAGGTGATGGTCGGATGGCAGCGCTTCAAAGCAGCGGTCGCCTTCCAGGGCCCCAACTCCCCGACACCATGTTGCGAGTTTGTCGTGATTAAATGTAACGTGTTTATGTGTGCATTGCACGGAGGTATTTTTTTCACCACCTAGACTAGGCCCCTTAGGAGCCCTGTCTAGATTGTTTTTTTTTACTCAACTTTTTCCCCAGCGTTTTACCTTTTTCCCATCTTTTACGGGGCGCCTCATGGCGACCCATCAGCGTTCCTGTTCTGTAACCCTGTACACTGTTTGTTTGTCTAATCTTGGGTTTGTGTTGAAAACAAAGTTTTGTTGTACTTCTGCAATGACAATAAAGACCTACTTTACCTTACCTTCCACCTGGAAGAAAAGGGCTCAAACACCCCAAAGGGGTAAGGTCCGGTTGAGTTGGGTCCTTGGATGGTACCGGTTTTGGCGGGGTGCCGACAAGACGATCAAATATGACTTACGAGGAAGTAAACGTAGCTAGAATTTACTTGTCTACAGTTGTAAGACACTGCTATTGTAGATATTCCTATGAATATTTTTGTTGTGGCTATAGAGCGTTTTCCGTTCGGGCTCCAGTACTCTGGAATGCCCTCCCGGTAACAGTTCGAGATGCTACCTCAGTAGAAGCATTTAAGTCTCACCTTAAAACTCATCTGTATACTCTAGCCTTTAAATAGACCTCCTTTTTAGACCAGTTGATCTGCCGCTTCTTTTCTTTCTCCTATGCCCCCCCCTCCCGGTCCGATGACCATGGATGAAGTACTGGCTGTCCAGAGTCGAGGCCCAGGATGGACCGCTCGTTGGGACCCAGGATGGACCGCTCGCCTGTATCGGTTGGGGACATCTCTACGCTGCTGATCCGCCTCCGCTTGAGATGGTCTCCTGTGGACAGGACTCTCGCTGCTGTCTTGGATCCGCTTGAACTGAACTCTCGCGGCTGTGTTGGAGCCACTATGGATTGAACTTTCACAGTATCATGTTAGACCCGCTCGACATCCATTGCTTTCGGTCCCCTAGAGGGGGGGGGGGGGGGGGGGGTTGCCCACATCTGAGGTCCTCTCCAAGGTTTCTCATAGTCAGCATTGTCACTGGCGTCCCACTGGATGTGAATTCTCCCTGCCCACTGGGTGTGAGTTTTCCTTGCCCTTTTGTGGGTTCTTCCGAGGATGTTGTAGTCGTAATGATTTGTGCAGTCCTTTGAGACATTTGTGATTTGGGGCTATATAAATAAACATTGATTGATTGATTGTGTTGCTGGAACTCGGTTGAATGATTGATCAACAATATAAAAACTACACATCACACATTATTGTCATTTCGGTGTGTACTTTATTGCGATGGTAAATAGTTGCATGAATGGAAATAAACATCATTGGATGGAAGGTTTAAGCACACTGAGGAGTGCAGCGACAGGCCAGGTGGGCCTCAGCGGTTTCCCTCAGGTCGATGCTCTTCTCGAAGATGCTGCCCAGACCCTCAGAACTACTCAGGCGGGATTCTGTAAAAGTACACAGGTGGTCAGCTGTGAAGAGACACCGGGGACTGAATCTTGTCGTGGACTCACCAGTGGGCAGGCAGTGGTAGCCAACAGAGACGTTGGTGGTTCTCAGCGGCATGCATCCAGGCAGACAGCGCAGCACGGGCTCAACCGAAAAGCATTTGGACTCCTGGCCGTGGACTATCGCTTGCTTCTCGAGCTTCACAGACTCAAGTTTCATGTAACACTCTGGAAGAGGTTCAGAAACAGCTGTAACTGATATAGTCCATGAGCAAGTCGAAGAAAGTGGGATTTACCTGTGTTTTCCCGGCAGCTCTTGGCAGGCAGGACCCAGGAATGAGCAAAGCTGACTGCATTCTTGGTCACCCGTCCAGAGGGTGTGCGATATTCTTGCTTGCTCTCCCCGTCGGCCTTTCCGCAGATTCCACTGGTCTTTCCCCTCATCCAGTCCACAACTTTAACCTGGAGGAATGCATAGTGTAGCGTTAGCGAGGTCACGGTTAGGTTTTCACCCTGTGCTGAATACCTTCACAATTTCGACGTCAAAGTAGACTTCCTGAAGACCGTGTCTGGGAGCATGGAGAGCGATGCCCTCGTTCTTCTGTTTGATCTGAATCTTGGCTGTAATAGTCCCAAATCAAAATATCCATGACGTGTTCACTTCGGGTACTCATGAGTCCAGAATGAAAAACAAACCTGTGGGATGCTCGTACGGCAGATTACCGCGAGGGACTTCGACGCCATTGACCTTCACCAAGGCAACGCCGGCCTTCTGATACATATCAACGTCACTGTTGAAAAAACACGTCTATGAAGGATGTGTACTTCCTGGAATGGTGTGTGTGAGTACATTCTTACATATCAGCAATCTTCACGGTGATAAAGTATTGTTCGTGTGTCTGGTCTTTCTTCAGCAAGATAAGGAATTTATGTTCCTCTGAGGCATCCTGAGCTAAAACCTGCTGGCAAGAGTGCGGCATCTCGGCCGTGAAGGTCCTGTTGTTGAACGTGGTCACTTTGTCTTTGACCAGCTTGCACTCCGCTTGACAGGGTAGGAAAGAAAGTTAGGGTCAGCCTAACCTGAACTTTTTGTCTGGATGTTTAAAAACTGTAGACTTGGAGTCACTAACTGGCGGACTAAGGTCTGAGTCTATACAGACCTGCACATATAGTCAAGATATTAGGGTGCTTTTATTTTGGCAGGCACAGCTATTATAGACTTTACGGTACTGGTTGTGATTGAAACAGGAAATCCACTAACTAATTGCATGCCAGTTAACCATCCCACGTGATACCACTAAGCCAATTAAATGCGTGCAGAGACATTTTAGTTGAATACCCCTACTGACTATCCAAACTAGTCTACATTTGTTTGTACTAAAGCCCCTGAAATCAAATGTCCTTCATTGTATTTGTCGAATTGAACTCCATAGACTAGAACCTAAAACATGTTGTTACCTGCGTGAGCCTTGGTAACCATGTAGGACATGGTGTCCACCCAGCTATTCCTGTAAGCCTGCAGCTCTGAGGCGGTGTCTCCGAACGGCAGCGAAATCGGGAGACAAATGTCTTGTTTGTAGATGGTCCTCTGTAGAGAGTAGGTCAGGGTATGGATTCTGGGTTAGACATTTTGTGAGTGCCCTTAAAGACCAGAAAAAAACATTTTTACTGTTGGTGTCTTCAGGGTGACATTCAAGCTTTGCTCTGTAGAAACAGCCACTGTCAGTTTGATCTCGTTACGGGGATTCTTGGCCTTCGCCAGCCCAATTCCAGACTCCTGAGCGATTCTAAACAGGTACTCGGACAACCTGGGTTTCATATGACAAATGTCATTCAGATTGCCAAGCGTAAGGACAAAATAAATGCACATCTGATCATGACATTACCTCTTTGCGTAGGACTTCATGTAGCTCGGAAGTTTGTCCCAGGTCACCTTCAAGCGGAAGGCTGGCTCTTGTGCCACCACACCAGTTTCAGCTGTGATCTCAGTCCGATATTGTTTACAGTCAATACCCCATGCAATCTTGGCCTAAGAACGTTCCGGCCAAAATTAGTTCCCCTATAACTCAATGTTGAGAGACAATATTTAAAAGTTGCACTGTTACTACCATCAGCTTGTGGTCGCTCAGCATCACGCCATCGGCACAGATCCTCCAGTTGTTCTTCTCGGCCAGATTGGCTAAAATGACCTGCAGTCTGGAAGTGGCCTTGTCAAAGTAAGCTGAAATCTGGTATCCTTGTACTTTGTGGTCTGCTCTCACAGCTCGGATCAGAATGGTCACGGATGGGTTGACAGCATTAGCAAGATACTTGGCCTATAACACATGAAATGTGTAAAGATAAGTTTGTTTGTTTGTACACAAAATACTTGTTGTGGTAGACTCACATTCTTGTAGATGGTCTCAAAGCTTTGGGCACTGCTGTGACTGTCGGTTTTACCTACAGTTGGTGCATGCTGCAAAAAAGGATGACCATGGTTGAACCAAAGTACTTGACATGGTGCCTCTATTATGTGAAAGAGGAAATACCTTGTGAATGTGGTTCTTGGTGAACTTCATCTCATAGAGTTCTTGCTATAATGGAACAATAAGAATGTTAAACGGGTCACATACTTGATGTCGCACGCTTGAGTAGTTTATGTCTCACCCTTGAATGGGAGCGGGAGCTGTCGCTGGACCTGGAACTCCTAGAGCTGGACCTGGAGCTGGAGCTAGATTTGGAAGACACGTGATGTCTGGAAGACCGGCTGGAGGAGCTACTGGAGGACTTGCTGCTAGAGGAACTTTTCTTGGATTTCTTGGTGATGGGGGCAATAGCGTCAACCATCTTGCTCTTTCTTTGAGAGGAGCTCGAAGATGAGGAAGAAGAGCTTGAGCTACGTTTCGAGCTAGAGCTGGAGCTGGAAGAACGAGAGCTTCTCGAGCTGGAGGAGCTGCTGTTTGAACCAGGAATGAGGATTTTCTTCAGTTTCATCAGAACATTCTTGTCCTCGAGAACTTCCTCCTCTTGATTCATTTCAATGACTTTGATGATCTTTTCTGCTGCTTTCTCTCCAATCTGAATCTCAATTTCTATTTTCTCAACGGCAGGTCCAGCTGCTTTAGCCGGAGAACAAAACAGACACATTGGTTTTTCAGTAACCAAAGGACAATTGATCTCAGTAAATTGATCATAGATTGTGAATACTTCATTACACTTACCTGGTCGAACCTCAAGCAAAACTGCATGTTTTCCGATGACAGCGTAGAGTGGAACGTCTCGGATGAAGGCAGCACTGCGAGAGTTAATCTCTGTGCATGCCTTGATTCCAAAGGTTTCGCTCTCTCCACAGAACTTCTTCTCAATGGGCCTGATAACCTTGACCATTTTGCTTGGTACATCCCCA
Organism: Nerophis ophidion; assembly: GCF_033978795.1. NCBI lineage: Eukaryota > Metazoa > Chordata > Actinopteri > Syngnathiformes > Syngnathidae > Nerophis > Nerophis ophidion. The sequence goes on from NC_084632.1 coordinate 3,277,273, forward strand.
AAGATGATCTCAGATGATACAGACTGTAACGCCAGCCCGGAGGAAAGGTTGTTACTTTGCAGAAAGGTGATTAACAAGTTGGACAAGCTTACTTCGCTTTTAGTGAGAGTTGAGGCCATTCTGGAAGAACTTTTCCTTGACACTGGGGGTGTAAGCTCAACTGGAATCAAAGGTGTCGTCTTTACGGCGGCAAGATCTTCCACATTTCTCGCAACAGCATAGGTATCAACACTGTTAGATACCACAAAAAATACAACGTCTGTTGTAGCAAACCTCAAAATGGATGTCATTTGACTGTGCCAAAAATTTTACATACAGTACAGATGCAATCTTATTGATGCCTTGAACAGGCAGGAACTCAAACTTGAAGTTGCCCTTAATCATGTCCATTCTTGCTTCGATCTTTGCTGGGGCAATTGTGTTGACTCTGGCTCTTGAGACCACGGCAGCCTGGATCAGCGCAGTATTCACACCCATCACTGCGTAGGTATGCATGGAAACACTGCAAGACGCAGAAATGAGACATTTGTGTCATGCATGTCTCTTATAGCTGTTATAGCAAGTCAATCGATTTACCTCGGAATGAATGCAGCCTTCATACTGATGTCAGATTTGAGGAGCTGGGATGCATGGAATTTGTCAGGAAGTGGTGGTGTCACTGTAGCTTGGACTAGGGATAGGGGGACACAATTGTTGGTGAAACAGAGTCAAGACATGTATCACATCAGTGCTTTTTAAGCAGAAGTCCAGCTCACGTTCAATGGCTGTTGTAACCACAGAAGCGGTGTAGAAACTAAGCTCCATAGGCAGACCGACAGTGGCGGGTAGGATGCGACGAACCTCTGCAAGCAGCAGTGGCTGAGCCAGGTTCAGTTTAATACCAGACAGAACCCCATCCAAAGCCTTCTTCCCGTAAGCCTGGACTGCTGGTCCATTGGCAAACTATTGACACAGCATGAGACATGATCAAAATGCAGTCGCCACTTGACATCAGTAGTGGAGAAAACATACCTCTATGATGTAATCAACCATGGCTTTGTCGATATTGGCAAAGGCGATCTCCTGTCCGAACAATTTCATGTACGCTGAGGCGAGGGGCTTGCTGGAAGGTTGGGCTCTCCACTCAGAGAGCTAAAGGATGTTTTTGAAAAAATAAACACGTTTTTCGTTGTTTGTTTTAAGTACAACCAAAAAAGGGGTCCGACCAACTTACAGCTTTGAGAACTCTTTTCATCTTGGTGATCCTTTCTGCATCGGCAGGCATATCCTGGATTTTCAGAAGGGCTTCCTGGACTCCCTCAGTTCTCACTCCGACCTGATTGGGTAAAAGGAGTTTCACTTTGCAGTGTTTTTGAATCAAAGGACATGAGTCTCGCAAAAACACTAAGACATAACCGCACCTCAATGACATCAGCATAAACTCCTGCCATGTAGCTGCGAGCCTTGGCCACGATTGTTCTTGGGAAAAGAGTTGCAGCATCGTTCACGTAGAAGGCACTAGCGGCAGCCCCGACCATCCAAGGACCTGTGGTGCACAAAATAGGAGCTGTCAAGCCACTTCAGTTAAAAAGCATGATGCTATAAATTCTTGCCCTCACTGTAATAGCCATCAACGAGGAGAGCTCGGCTGAAGCGGTAGCTCAGTCTGTCCAGTTTGGGGCTGAGGATCTTCACAGCAACATTACACGCTGCAGCACTGCAAGCACAACAATACAAATAGAATGAATTCTGACCTTTGATAATCACAGATAGACAGTTTTTGGGCACTCACACGGACACCAAATCAGGAGAGGTGTTCCTCGTCATTGCCTTCATGTAAGAGTAGACCAAGCTGGTAACCTGGAGATTTTTTTCTTTCAAGATTGCATCGGCAAGGGTTGTCACAAGACCCTGGGGCAGTTTGGTCTCAAACAGCACAATGGCAGCAACCATACGAAGCTCTGGGTGAAGGGCTCTATCCATGAACAGTTGAATGGCGATTTCCTGGATCTAATTCACACAGGTGTGATATGAGTAGACCTAAACATCTTGATAAAAACAAGAACATAACGTTTCACCATTTTGGGCTCTCTCTTGGCAATGTTCCTCAGAGCCAGAACCCCCTCGATGTGAACTTGCAGTGGCAGGTTAGCAGCAGTACCACCGAAGCTAGGCAGGATCTTCAAGATTGGCTTTAGACTACTAGGATGTCCGGCGTTACCCAGAACTTTGAGAGCCACGATGATTTCGTTACGGTCTCCCTTGGCAACAGCTTGGACCAGCATATCCTGAATGGGCTGTGGAGGTGAAGAGTAACATGACATTGTCGCTGATGTTAGAGTTACGGTTCAAACATACCCTGATGAGGTCAGCTGGGCAAGTTGGGTTCTCCGTGCAGTATTTAGCAACCAGAGTTCCGTAGCCAAGTGCAACAGTCTCTTTCATAAGTTGGTGTTCCCGGATCTTTTGCTCCGGCATCAGATCCTGGTGAAATCATAGAAATAGGTGTCACAACTCTAGATTTTTTTTTTTTATTACTGTTACCCTAGATGGTTTTAAATATTGACTTGCCCGTAGGAGCCTGATGGCCTCCAAGTCTGCAGTCCCCATGTGTACGGACGTTATTGCCAGCTGGCCGGCCTCAGGGAGGGTAATATCACCAGCAAGGAATTGTTCCTTGAGGAACTTTATTGCAAAATGAGAGCCAATGGAACCGATAGATTGTAAAATCCAGTATCTGTAAGAGAGAAATATCTTTTGTCAATCAGTATTGCGTCAATTTTGGCTGTATTTAAAAGAAAAAGGGAAGACTACCTATGATCAGGACGGGTTTTGAACTGTGACCAGATGGCCTTGATAGTCTCATATCTGGCCACACGCAAAAGCTGGATGAGCTCAATGTACTTCAGAGGTGCGTCTTCATGGGCTTTGGCCACATTATTGGACACCAAGTGGTTCAGGACCTCCACAATCTGTCAAACAGAATTTGAAGTGTGACTACAGTAGGAAGATTTAAAATGTTTGATTTGAGGCTTAAAATGTACTGAAGTACCTGAGTCTCGGCATTGCTAATCCTCAGAAGCTGGATAGGGTTCTGGAGCAGCTCGCTGCCGAACTCGTACTTCAGCGATCCACGGTGGAGGTATTCAGCTCTGACAGGCTCCACGGGAGCGTTTGCCATCTCCAGGAAGGTCAACCGTTGCCTGTGAATCGATATGCACTATTGAACAAAGTCCTTATTGTGAAACATACTTTTCATCTCGGCAACATACTTAGCCTCCATCTGGGCAGCACCGTTCAGGATGTTGATAGGAGAGAACTGAACGAGCTGTGTGGAGGAGGCCTCCAAGATCAGAGCACCTGTGGCTGCTGGTTTCATGACGTAGTCAAAGGCGACTGTTCCCTTCAGACTTTTTCCTCGCTTCACAAAAAAACAACACATGATTTGAACACTTTCGTGAGTGGTTGACACTCGCTTGAATGGCACTTACCGCCTTACACTCAGCACATCTCTCTGTGTAAACTAAGCCGATATCCTTGACGATTTTCTCCTGGCAGTGATCCAGGTCCTTAGTCTTGGTCACAAGGATGCGGTCTGCCTTTGTGTCCTCACTGATCACATAGTGGGTCTTGCACACACCCTTTATGCCAGCCTAGTAGAACCAAACGTAAGTCAAATGAGGAAGGTGAAGTGATGTAGCCGAGTAGTTGGTACCTCTTGAAGCTCGTAGACGTTCACAGTCTTCTTGATGTTCATCTGGAAGATGTTGATGAGTCCCCTGACGATATTCAGTACAGAAGCAGAGACGCCAGCCGGTGCGTACACTTTCCCTACAAGGCCGTTAGCGTACTCAAACTTGATTGGCGTCAACAGCTGAGCTTGCAAGGCTGAGGTGAGCTTCGTGGCCGGGGTGAAAGCATCTTTGGGCCAGATGCCGCTGTACTCAAAGAGTTCAGGTTCTACGAGCTAAAAAACAGGAAAGCGACAAGCAGCGTCAGGATTTAGCGTCCATGTGAAAATGTGTTTCCGATTTGCGGAACTTCATCTCGACCTTCAGCATCAAGGTGTCGGCAGCCAAAGCACTGATCAGAACTTTGCTTCTGATTTTCAAGCCGGCCCGAGCCAGGCCCTCCTCGGGAAGTCCACCCACCAGAAATGCTTCATACTTGTACTTGTAGGTCTTTCCCACAGCAAAGTCTGGAGCTGCAATATTATGGGCAAAAAGACTGTGATGGATTTTGAACAAAAAATATATATTTTTGGGATGACAGAATGGAAAGACTTACCAAACTTAGCCGGTGAGCCAGCTGAATGAACCATGAAAATAAGAAGAGTAAGTTTAGTTTCATGACTCTTAATGTGTTTGTCCTATCATCAAAGAGCAATTTCCATTGGAGTCTCAACTTTGAAATGAAAATGACAAGAAGACATACCTGCTAGGGCCACAGCCAAGGCTAGCACGAGCACCCTCATGGCAATGGATGTGACTGATGGCTGTCAGACGCTTCCTTTTAAAGACCTTACTCGGCTGACCGTGTGCCCAGAAAGGTGTATCATTAACCAGACATCAGTCCGGCTCTGGTGTTATCTTGCCCTGGCCACAAAAAGGCAAATAAAAGATGGCCCAGATGAAAGAAGTCATCTCAACCTGACTCTTGACTGTGGAAGCACCAAAGAAGTCTTTCTTCTGTATCCATTTTCTATAGAAAAGCTGGAGCCTATCCCAGCTGACTTCTAATACTTGACGGGTCTCCAGTCGATGGCATGGCGCACACTAGCTGCATTTCCATTGTAGTTTTTTGCTAAATAAATTTCAATAACGTACATTTGCGACTTGTAAGGGTTTCCGTTAAAGGGTGTTTTGCGTAATTCTCGTAAAATCTCCACTTTGAAGAAGATATTGCAGCCACTGCTGTGATGTCTATAGAACAGGGGTCACCAAGCTTTTTTTGACATCGTCGGTTGTTGACAGCCACTTATGTCGACAAAAGCACTTGTCGATGTTAACTGATTGTTAGCATAAGCTGTTAACATAAGCGGTTGTCGACTTTTGCATTTTTTGACACCGGCGGTCGCCACTTATGTCGTCTAAAAAAGCAGTTAACGTAAGCAGTTATCGACGTAACTGATCGTTAACATAAGCGGTTGTCAACTTTTACAGTTGTTGACAGCTATATTTATGACATAAGTGGTTGTCGACATAAGTGTTTGCTGAAATACCCTGTTAACAACATAAGCGGTGGACGACATAACTGGTTTGTTAGCATAAGGTGTTAACATAAGCGGTTGTCAACTTTTACAGTTGTTGACAGCTATATTTATGACATAAGTGGTTGTCGACATAAGTATTTGCTGAAATACCCTGTTAACAACATAAGCGGTGGACGACATAACTGGTTTGTTAGCATAAGGTGTTAACATAAGCGGCTGTAGACTTTTGCAATTTTTTGACATCGTCTGTTGTCGACAGCCACTTATGTCGACAAAAGCACTTGTCGATGTTAACTGATTGTTAGCATAAGCGGTTGTCGACTTTTGCATTTTTTGACACAGGCGGTCGCCACTTATGTCGTCTAAAAAAGCAGTTAACGTAAGCAGTTATCGACGTAACTGATCGTTAACATAAGCGGTTGTCAACTTTTACAGTTGTTGACAGCTATATTTATGACATAAGTGGTTGTCGACATAAGTGTTTGCTGAAATACCCTGTTAACAACATAAGCGGTTGACGACATAACTGGTTTGTTAGCATAATAAAGTACTATCTAATCTAATAAGGTGTTAACATAAGCGGCTGTAGACTTTTGCAATTTTTTGACATCGTCGGTTGTTGACAGCCACTTATGTCGACAAAAGCACTTGTCGATGTTAACTGGTTGTTAGCATAAGCTGTTAACATAAGCGGTTGACGACATAACTGGTTTGTTAGCATAAGGTGTTAACATAAGCGGCTGACGACATAACTGGTTTGTTAGCATAAGGTGTTAACATAAGCGGCTGTAGACTTTTGCAATTTTTTTACATCGTCGGTTGTTGACAGCCACTTATGTCGACAAAAGCACTTGTCGATGTTAACTGATTGTTAGCATAAGCTGTTAACATAAGCGGTTGTCGACTTTTGCATTTTTTGATACCGCCGGTCGCCACTTATGTCGTCTAAAAACGTAAGCAGTTATCGACGTAACTGATCGTTAATATAAGCGGTTGTCAACTTTTACGGTTGTTGACAGCTATATTTATGACATAAGTGGTTGTCGACATAAGTGTTTGCTGAAATACCCCGTTAACAACATAAGCGGTGGACGACATAACTGGTTTGTTAGCATAAGGTGTTAACATAAGCGGTTGTCAACTTTTACAGTTGTTGACAGCTATATTTAGGACATAAGTGGTTGTCGACATAAGTATTTGCTGAAATACCCTGTTAACAACATAAGCGGTGGACGACATAACTGGTTTGTTAGCATAAGGTGTTAACATAAGCGGCTGTAGACTTTTGCAATTTTTTGACATCGTCGGTTGTCGACAGCCACTTATGTCGACAAAAGCACTTGTCGATGTTAACTGATTGTTAGCGTAAGCGGTTGTCGACTTTTGCATTTTTTGACACCTGTGGTCGCCACTTATGTCGTCTAAAAAAGCAGTTAACGTAAGCAGTTATCGACGTAACTGATCGTTAACATAAGCGGTTGTCAACTTTTACAGTTGTTGACAGATATATTTATGACATAAGTTGTTGTCGACATAAGTGTTTGCTGAAATACCCAGTTAACAACATAAGCGGTTGACGACATAACTGGTTTGTTAGCATAAGCTGTTAACATAAGCGGTTGTCGACTTTTACATTTTTTGACACCTGCGGTCGCCACTTATGTCATCTAAAAAAGCAGTTAACGTGAGCAGTTATCGACGTAACTGATCGTTAACATAAGCGGTTTTCAACTTTTACAGTTTTTGACAGCTATGTTTATGACATAAGTGGTTGTCGACATAAGTGTTTGCTGAAATACCCTGTTAACAACATAAGCGGTTGACGACATAACTGGTTTGTTGGCATAAGGTGTTAACGTAAGCGGCTGTCGACTTTTGCAATTTTTTGACATCGTCTGTTGTTGACAGCCACTTATGTCGACAAAAGCACTTGTCGATGTTAACTGGTTGTTAGCATAAGCTGTTAACATAAGCGGTTGTCGACTTTTGCATTTTTTGACACCTGCGGTCGCCACTTATGTCGTCTAAAAAAGCAGTTAACGTAAGCAGTTATCGACGTAACTGATCGTTAACATAAGCGGTTGTCAACTTTTACAGTTGTTGACAGCTATATTTATGACATAAGTGGTTGTCGACATAAGTGTTTGCTGAAATACCCTGTTAACAACATAAGCGGTTGACGACATAACTGGTTTGTTAGCATAAGGTGTTAACATAGCGGCTGTAGACTTTTGCAATTTTTTGACATCGTCTGTTGTTGACAGCCACTTATGTCGACAAAAGCACTTGTCGATGTTAACTGGTTGTTAGCATAAGCTGTTAACATAAGCGGTTGTCAACTTTTGCATTTTTTGACACCTGCGGTCGCCACTTATGTCTTCTAAAAAAGCAGTTAACGTAAGCAGTTATCGACGTAACTGATCGTTAACATAAGCGGTTGTCAACTTTTACAGTTGTTGACAGCTATATTTATAACATAAGTTGTTGTCGACATAAGTGTTTGCTGAAATACCCTGTTAACAACATAAGCGGTTGACGACATAACTGGTTTGTTAGCATAATAAAGTACTATCTAATTCAATCTAATAAGGTGTTAACATAAGCGGCTGTAGACTTTTGCAATTTTTTGACATCGTCGGTTGTTGACAGCCACTTATGTCGACAAAAGCACTTGTCGATGTTAACTGGTTGTTAGCATAAGCTGTTAACATAAGCGGTTGACGACATAACTGGTTTGTTGGCATAAGGTGTTAACGTAAGCGGCTGTCGACTTTTGCAATTTTTTGACATCGTCGGTTGTCGACAGCCACTTATGTCGACAAAAGCACTTGTCGATGTTAACTGGTTGTTAGCATAAGCTGTTAACATAAGCGGTTGTCGACTTTTGCATTTTTTGACACCTGCGGCCGCCACTTATGTCGTCTAAAAAAGCAGTTAACGTAAGCAGTTATCGACGTAACTGATCGTTAACATAAGCGGTTGTCAACTTTTACAGTTGTTGACAGCTATATTTATGACATAAGTGGTTGTCGACATAAGTGTTTGCTGAAATACCCTGTTAACAACATAAGTGGTTGACGACATACCTGGTTTGTTAGCATAATAAAGTACTATCTAATCTAATCTAATAAGGTGTTAACATAAGCGGCTGTAGACTTTTGCAATTTTTTGACATCGTCTGTTGTTGACAGCCACTTATGTCGACAAAAGCACTTGTCGATGTTAACTGGTTGTTAGCATAAGCTGTTAACATAAGCGGTTGACGACATAACTGGTTTGTTAGCATAAGGTGTTAACATAAGCGGCTGTAGACTTTTGCAATTTTTTGACACCTGCGGTCGCCACTTATGTCAACAGAAGCAGTGAACATAAGCGGTTGTCGACGTAACTGGTTTGTTTTTTAAACCAAGAGCTACTTCTTGGGTACTGATTAATGTGAAGGGCTACCAGTTTGATACACACTTAAATAAATTGCCAGAAATAGCCAATTTGCTCAATTTACCTTTAATAAATAAATCTACATGTATAAAAAAATGGGTATTTCTGTCTGTCATTCCGTCGTACATTTTTTTGCTTTTTACGGGTTTTTTTGTAGGGACTAAATGATGAAAAAAATACTTAATTGAACGGTTTAAAAGAGGAGAAAACAGGAAAAAACATGAAAATTAAATTTTGAAACATAGTTTATCTTCATGTCTTTGGAGGTGGGAGGGGCCTATCCCCAGGTGCATGTCTTTGGAGGTGGGAGGGGCCTATCCCCAGGTGCATGTCTTTGGAGGTGGGAGGAAGCCGGAGTACCCGGAGGGAACCCACGCAGTCACGGGGAGAACATGCAAACTCCACACAGAAAGATCCCGAGCCTGGATTTGAAAATGGATGGATGAAGTTTATCTTCAATTTCGACTCTTTAAAATTCAAAAAAAAAATTCCACAAAAAACATGGTTTTCTTTGACAAAAAGAGCATACAACTTAAATCTTTAAAAGCATCCTATTGACAGATAGACCTCATGTTGATCCACAGATTTAAAACTTGAATAATAATAAAAATAATAATACTTAATAATGACACATTTTTAACAGTTTATTTTTACCAAAACCCCTCAAGCCTGAGTGGAGGCCTAAATGTATATTTTTTATACATATATTGTATTGTTTTTTAATATAAATGGCCCCCGCTACAATCGGGCTTCACGGTGGCAGAGGGGTTAGTGCGTCTGCCTCACAATACGAAGGTCCTGCAGTCTTGGGTTCAAATCCAGGCTCGGGATCTTTATGTGTGGAGTTTGCATGTTCTCCCCGTGACTGCGTGGGTTCCCTCCGGGTACTCTGGCTTCCTCCCACCTCCAAAGACATGCACCTGGGGATAGGCCCCTCCCACCTCCAAAGACATGCACCTGGGGATAGGCCCCTCCCACCTCCAAAGACATGCACCTGGGGATAGGCCCCTCCCACCTCCAAAGACATGCGCCTGGGGATAGGCCCCTCCCACCTCCAAAGACATGCACCTGGGGATAGGCCCCTCCCACCTCCAAAGACATGCACCTGGGGATAGGCCCCTCCCACCTCCAAAGACATGCGCCTGGGGATAGGCCCCTCCCACCTCCAAAGACATTCACCTGGGGATAGGCCCCTCCCACCTCCAAAGACATGCACCTGGGGATAGGCCCCTCCCACCTCCAAAGACATGCACCTGGGGATAGGCCCCTCCCACCTCCAAAGACATGCATCGGGGATAGGCCCCTCCCACCTCCAAAGACATGCACCTGGGGATAGGTTGATTGGCAACACTAAATGGTCCCTAGTGTGTGAATGTTGTCTGTCTATCTGCGATGAGGTGGCGACTTGTCCAGGGTGTACCCCGCCTTCCGCCCGATTGTAGCTGAGATAGGCACCAGCGCCCCCCGCCACCCCGAAAGGGAATAAGCGGTAGAAAATGGATGGATGGGCCCCCGCTTGCTTTGATTTTTCAGTGTAGGGCCCACAGTGGAAAAAGTTTGGACACCCCTGCGCTAGACGCACCAGGCCGTCTCGCACAGTGGTTCTCAAATGGGGGTACGTGTACCCCTGGGGGTACTTGAAGGTATGCCAAGGGGTACGTGAGATTTTTAAAAAATATTCTAAAAAAATAGCAACAATTCAAAAATCCTTTATAAATATATTTATTGAATAATCCATCCATCCATTTCCTACCGCTTATTCCCTTTTGGGGTGGCGGGGGGCGCTGGCGCCTATCTCAGCTACAATCGGGCAGAAGGCGGGGTACACCCTGGACAAGTCGCCACCTCATCGCAGGGCCGATACTTCAACGAAATATGAATGTAAGTTCATAAAGTGTGAAAAGAAATGCAACAATGCAATATTCAGTGTTGACAGCTAGATTTTTTGTGGACATGTTCCATAAATATTGATGTTAAAGATTTGTTTTTTTGTGAAGAAATGTTTAGAAGTAAGTTGATGAATCCAGATGGATCTCTATTACAATCCCCAAAGAGGGCACTTTAAGTTGATGATTACTTCTATGTGGAGAAATATTTATTTATAATTGAATCACTTGTTTATTTTTCAACAAGTTTTTAGTTATTTTTATATCTTTTTCAAGAAACACCACTACAAATGAGCAAAATTGTGCACTGTTATACACTTTAATAAATCAGAAAGTGATGACATAGTGCTGTATTTTACTTATTTATCTCTTTTTTTTTCAACCAAAAATGCTTTTCTCTGATTAGGGGGTACTTCAATTAAAAAAAAATGTTCACAAAATGTTTCATCACTGAAAAAAGGTTGAGAACCACTGGTTTCTAGCGGGTGACTTCCCTGCAAAAATGTGCTTTTCACACTTTTTTGTGAAAAACTGCAATGGAAACGCAGCTGGTGACAAATGTATTTTGTGGTTTCGCAGTTAAATGTTGGAGATGGTTTGTATTTCCTGTGATGTTATGAAACATGACTCCCAACAATCTGTGGAAAATAAGCAAACAACGGTGGCAAACAGACTCTGATGTGAAATATGTCATCATGTCCTGACCTGCAAAGTCGTCACAATCCTGCCAACTTGCTCCAGGATCTGTTGACCTTTTTTTTTTTTTTTTTGTCCTGTCCAGCTCCTCAGGCAAATCATAGATTTGATGTAAATGTCCAAAGAGAAGTGTAGGATACTTCTTTTGTTGTCTTAATTGAGTTTGACTTTATTAAATGTATTTATAGCAGGGGTCAGCAACCTTTTTGAAAGCAAGAACTACTTCTTGGGTACTGATTAATGTGAAGGGCTACCAGTTTGATACACACTTAAATAAATTACCAGAAATAGCCAATTTGATCAATTTACCTTTAATAAATAAATTTATATATATATAAAAAAAATGGGTATTTCTGTCCGTCATTCTGTCGTAGATTTTTTTCCTTTTACGGAAGGTTTTTTTGTAGAGAATAAATGATGAAAAAAACACTTAATTGAACGGTTTAAAAGAAGAGAAAACACACAAAAAATTATTTGAATTTTGAAACATAGTTTAGCTTCAATTTCAACTCTTTAAAATTCAAAATTCACCCGGAAAATAAAGGAGAAAAACAAGCTAATTCGAATCTTTTTGAAAAAATAAAAAAATATATTTATGGAACATCGTTAGTAATTTTTCCGAAATAAGATTAATTTTACAAATTTGATGACATGTTTTAAATAGGTTCAAATCCAATCTGCACTTTGTTAGAATATATAACAAATTGGACCAAGCTATATTTCTAACAAAGACAAATCATTATTTCTTCTAGATTTTCCAGAACAAAAATTTTAAAAGAAATTCAATAGACTTTGAAATAAGATTTAAATTTGATTCCAAAGATTTTTTAGATTTGCCAGAATATTTTTTGGGGAATTGTAATCATAAGTTTGAAGAAACATTTCACAAATATTCGTTGTCGAAAAAACAAGCTAAAATGAAGAATTGAATTAAAATGTATTTATTGTTCTTTACAATAAAAAAAATAAATGTAATTGAACATTGATTTCATGGACGCCCCTGCTTATTTCAGCAAAACAATGCCAAGCTACATTCATCACGTGTTACAACAGCGTGGCTTCGTAAAAAAAAAAAGAGTGCGGGCACTTTCCTCGCCCGCCTGCAGTCCAGACCTGTCTCCCATCAAAAATGTGTGGCTCATTATGCCACGCTGTTGTAACACGTGCTGAATGTGGCTTGGTGAAATAAGCAGGGGCGTCCATGAAAAAGACGGCGCTTAGATGGCAGCATATGTTGTTCCAAAACCTGTATGTACCTTTCAGTATTAATGGTGCCTTCACAGATGTGTAAGTTACCCATGCCTTGGGCACTAATGCACCCCCATACCATCACACATGCTGGATTTTGAACTTTGTGTCGATAACAGTCTGGATGGTTCGCTTCCCCTTTGGTCCGGATAACACGATGTCGAATATTTACAAAAACAATTTGAAATGTGGACTTTTCAGACCACAGAACACTTTTCCACTTTGCATGAGTCCATCTTAGATGATCTCGGGACCGGAGAAGCTGGCGGCATTTCTGGATGTTGTTGATAAATGGCTTTCGCTTTGCATAGTAGAGCTTTAACTTGCACTTACTGATGTAGCGACCAACTGTATTTAGTGACAGTGGTTTTCTGAAGTGTTCCTGAGCCCATGTGGTGATATCCTTTTGAGATTGATGTCGGTTTTTGATACAGTGCCGCCTGAGGGATCGAAGGTCACAGTCATTCAATGTTGGTTTCCGGCCATGCCGCTTACGTGGAGTGATTTCTCCAGATTCTCTGAACCTTTTGATGATATTATGGAGCGTAGATGTTGAAATCCATACATTTCTTGCAATTGCACTTTGAGAAATGTTGTTCTTAAACTGTTTGACTATTTGCTCACGCAGTTGTGGACAAAGGGGTGTACCTCGCCCCATCCTTTCTTGTGAAAGACTGAGCATTTTTTGGGAAGCTGCTTTTATAGCCAATCATGGCACCCACCTGTTCCCAATTAGCCTGCACACCTGTGGGATGTTCCAAATAAGTGTTTGATGAGCATTCCTCAACTTTATCAGTATTTATTGCCACCTTTCCCAACTTCTTTGTCACGTGTTGCTGGCATCAAATTCTACAGGTAATGATTTGGACAAAAAAAAAACGTTTATGAGTTTGAACATCAAATATGTTGTCTTTGTAGCATATTCAACTGAATATGGCTTGAAAATTATTTGCAAATTATTGTATTCCGTTTATATTTGCATCTAAAAAACAATTTCCCAACTCATATGGAAACGGGGTTTGTGTATAAAATATACAAAAGCACAGTTAAAATGGATAAACATTTTGTGAAAAAAACTAAATTTCAAAGATTGAAAATGACAAGAAATACAAAGCAGTCTATAAAACTCATTTAAAAATGGATAGAAAGATAAATATTTACAGTTCAGCTTGTGTTAAATGCCAGCACAATTTATTATTATTATTTTTTTTTACATTTCTAATATTCCATGTTAAATGGTGATGATGATTACTAAACTATTTGTGTTATAATTTATGGTCGCGTGACTATGGTTATGTAAGATTGCACGTTTTTGCTTTTTTTTTTTTTTTGCACATAATATTTTGTAATTCTAGGAAAATAAAACACCTAAAACTACTTCCGTTCTGACGTTCCAGACCGGAAACTATCTCAATACCGCCAGCTTGCCGTGCTGTACCATCGTGAAAAGGCGTGATAATAAGTACCAAAAGTAACCATGTGAATATAAGAGACTGCTTGGGGTTTTAAAAAAATGATTAAAATAGTATTTTAATAATCTTTTACATGTTTAGGTAGAAAATTGATGGATGTTTAGGACATTTATTTCCGGTTTGTCCCTCGTCGGTATCCTTAGTTAAGAATTAGCTTATTAACCTGTTAGCTCTAAAGTTGTGCGGGCGACAAGTCTGACTAAAAATGTCTCCTCTGTTAATGTTTCTGTCGTCGATAATCATGCTGAGCTGGGCTGACGTCTGTCCTTGTGAGAGACCCGAGTTATGCCAGCAGATACAAGACGAGAAAGACTTTGAGGTAAACTTTAGTGACTCAGACACGCTTTGATGTTTTCATTTCCTGTTAGCATCCTCGATTAGCATACTAGCTAGTTGTTGCACACTTTTATGTCACGTTAATATTCATGTGTTCCCCTTTTATGTCACAATAATATTCATGTGTTCCCCTTTTATGTCACAATAATATTCATGTGTTCCCCTTTTATGTCACAATAATATTCATGTGTTCACCTTTTATGTCACCATTTTCATGTGTTCATCTTTATTTCACATTAATATTAATGTGTTCACCTTTTTTATGTCTCAATAATATTCATGTTTTCACCTCTTATGTATCAATATTTGTGTTCACCAATTATGTTACATTAATCATGTGTTCACCTTTTATGTGTCATTAATATTCATGTGTTCACCTTTATTTCACAATATTTGTGTTCACCTTTTATGTCTCATTAATATTCATGTGGTCACCTTTATTTCACATTAATATTCATGTGCGCACCTTTATTTTACATTAATATTCATGTGGTCACTGGTTTTGTCTCATTAATATTCACGTGTTCTCCTTTTATGTCACATTAATATTCACATGTTCACCTTTTATGTCTCATTAATATTCACATATTCACCTCTATTTCACATAAATCATGTTTTCACCTTTTTATGTCTCATTAATATTCATGTGTTCACCTTTTATGTCGCATTGATATGCATGTGCTGACCTTTTATGTCGCATTGATCATGTATTCACCTTTTATGTCACATTAATATCCATCCATCCATTTTCTACCGCTTATTCCCTTTCGGGGTCACGGGGGGCGCTGGCGCCTATACATTAATATGTCGGATTAAAATTCATGTTTACAATTTTTATATCACATTAACATTCATGTATTCAACTTTTATGTTACATTGATATTCATGTGTTCAACTTTCATGTAAGATTAATATTCATGTGTTCAACTTTTATGTCTGATTAATATTCATGTGTACAACTTTTGTTGCATTAATATTCATGTGGTCAATTTTTATGTCTGATTAATATGCATGTGATTTTATGTCACGTTAGTACTTTTATTTCTGATTAATATTCCTGTGTTCAACTTTTATGTCTGATTAATATTCATGTGTTCAACGTCTATGTCTGATTAATATTCATGTATTCAACGTCTATGTCAGATTAATATTCATGTATTCAAATTTTTTTGTTTGATTAATATTCATGTGTACAACTTTTATGTCACATTAGTACTTTTATTTCTGATTAATATTCCTGTGTTCAACTTTTATGTCTGATTAATATTCATGTGTTCAACTTTTATGTCTGATTAATATTCATGTGTTTTTATGTCACGTTAGTACTTTTATTTCTGATTAATATTCCTGTGTTCAACTTTTATGTCTGATTAATATTCATGTGTTCAACGCCTATGTCTGATTAATATTCATGTATTCAACGTCTATGTCTGATTAATATTCATGTATTAAATTTTTTTGTTTGATTAATATTCATGTGTACAACTTTTATGTCACATTAGTACTTTTATTTCTGATTAATATTCTTGTGTTCAACTTTTATGTCTGATTAATATTCATGTGTTCAACTTTTATGTCTGATTAATATTCATGTGTTCAACTTCTATGTCTGATTAATATTCATGTATTCAACTTTTTTTTTGTCTGATTAATATTCATGTGTACAACTTTTATGTTACATTAGTACTTTTATGTCAGATTAGTATTCATGTTTTCAATTTTGATGTCACGTTAGTACTTTTATGTCTGACTAATATTCATGTGTTCATCTTTTATGTCAGATTAATATTCATTTGTCCAACTTTTATGTCTGATTAATATTCATGTGTTCAACTTGTTTGTCACATTAGTAGATTTATGTCTGATTAATATTCATGTCTTCAACTTTTACGTCAGATTAATATTCATGTGTTAAACTTTTATGTCACATTAATATTAATGTGTTCAACTTTTGTCGGATTAATATTCATGTGTTCAACTTTTATGTCTGATTAATATTCATGTGTTCAACTTTTATGTCAGATTAATATTCATGCCTTCAATTTTTATGTCAGATTAATATTCATGTGTTCAACTTTTATGTCACGTTAGTGGTTTTATGTCAAATTAGTATTCATATTTTCAACTTTATGTCACGTTAGTACTTTTATGTCTGATTAATATTCATGTTTTCAACTTTTATGTCACATATTCATGTTGTAAACTTAAAAATGTAAAAAATGTCAAATCTAGGGATAAGCGGTAGAAAATGGATGGATTGATATGATGTATATACTGTAAATATATACTTTATAACTTTTTTTTTAGATAATTTAAAAATATTAAATCTTACTTTTCGTTTTTGAACTGACCAAAAGTAACATACACAGGGCAGTGAGTGTTGTTTATTTTTTTCAAAGTTGTTTGGATAAACAATACCTCATAATAGTTTCAGCTAATACTTTTATTACAATATAAATGACAGGACAGTACTCGTAGCTGAGATAGGCGCCAGCGCCCCCCGCGACCACAAAAGGGAATAAGCGGTAGAAAATGGATGGATATATATAAAATGGATGGAGTACTCTTAAAATTAAATTTTTGTTTTCAGCTATTTAAAAATGTCAAAAATATTTAATATAGAGATAAATGGTAGAAAGTGGATGGATGTATATGATGTATTATATACAGTATGTGACTATATACTTTATAATTATTTTGTTAGATATTAAAAAATATACAACTTTAGACATTTTCGTTTTTGAACTGACCCAAAGTAACACAGTGTTGTTGTTTATTTTAAAGTTGTTCGGATAAACACCTCATAAGAGTTTCAGCTAATATCTTTATTACAGTATATGTCAAAAGACAGTACTATAGAAAGAAATTTAAAGTAATTTGTGTTGCCAGATATTTTAAAATGTCGAAAAATTTTGTTATATTTTGTTTGTATTAAATATATTCATATTTTATTTTACACGATGCATATTTTTAGATATTTAAAAATGTCAAACTTTTGACTCATGCTGTGTTATTGTATTTGATTAACTGAACAGGCAAAAGTAACATACGGGTGTCCATTTTATTTGAATAAACAATATCTCATAGGAATTTCAGCCAATATTTTTATTGGAGTAGATGAAATAAATCATGTGTTGGCAGGTATTTAGAGAGTTTGACTAACATTCAGTGCATAGTACTGTAAGACGGAACAGATGATGACAACATGCTTGGTGAAATATGAGACTTGTTAATAAAGACATGCGTGTGCTC
This sequence comes from Nerophis ophidion, assembly GCF_033978795.1. Classification (NCBI taxonomy): domain Eukaryota; kingdom Metazoa; phylum Chordata; class Actinopteri; order Syngnathiformes; family Syngnathidae; genus Nerophis; species Nerophis ophidion. The sequence continues at coordinate 3,294,792 of NC_084632.1, forward strand.
TCAGGTGTTTGTGTTCGACGTGGGCGGCAAGACGTGGAAGTGGTACGACTGGAGCGTGGTGACGACCGTGGCGACATTCGGCAAATACGACGGCGAGCTCATGTGCCACGCCCATTCTAAAGGAGCGCGCGTGGTCCTCAAAGGTGCTTCCTTCCTCTCGCAACGCCATGACGTTTTGTTTTTTTTACGTTTCTTCTTCTCCAACCAGGCGACGTTCACCTGGCCTCCATTGTGGACCAAAGCAACAGGACCGCTTGGATCACGGAGATGGTGGACTTGGCCAGACGTCAGTTTATGGATGGCATCAACCTGGACATCGAGCAAGCCGTGGAAGAAGGCTCGCCCGAGTACTCTGCGCTCACAGACCTGGTCAAAGAGACCACAGAGGCTTTCCACAAGCAGATACCTGGTTCTCAGGTGACCTGTTTTGATTGATTGATTGATACTTTTATTAGTAGATTGCACAGTTCAGTACATATTCCGTACAATTGACCACTAAATGGTAACACCCCAATAAGTTTTTCAACTTGTTTAAGTCGGGGTCCACGTTAATCAATTCATGGTACAAATATATACTATCAACATAATACAGTCATCACACAAGTTAATCATCATAGTATGTACATTGAATTATTTACATTATTTACAATCCGGGGGGTGGGATGAGGAGCTTTGGTTGATATCAGTACTTCAGTCATCAACAGAGAAATGTGGACATTGAAACAGTGTAGGTCTTATTTAGTAGGATATGTACAGCCAGCAGAGAACATAGTGAGTTCACATAGCATAAGAACAAGTATATACATTAGAAGTACATTTCAGTTGTTTATAATCCGGGGAGATGGGATGTGAATGGAGGAGGGTATTAGTAAAGTGTTGAAGTTGCCTGGAGGTGTTGTTTAAGAGCGCTTTTGAAGGAATATAGAGATGCACTTACTTTTATACCTGTTGGGAGTGCATTCCACATTGATGTGGCATAGAAAGAGAATGAGTTAAGACCTTTGTTAGATGGGAATCTGGGTTTAACGTGGTTTGTGGAGCTCCCCCTGGTGTTGTGGTTATGGCGGTCATTTACGTTAAGGAAGTAATTTGACATGTACTTCGGGATCAAGGAGGTGTAGCGGATTTTATAGACTAGGCTCAGTCCAAGTTGTTTTACTCTGTCCTCCACCCTGTTACTCTGTCCTCCACCCTGTGAGAAGAAATATTTCATTTGTACACCTTCTCACCCGACTTAAATCCGTAGGTGTCCTTCGATGTTGCCTGGTCGCCCCAATGTGTGGACAAGCGCTGCTACGACTACGTCGCCATCGCCGACTCCTGTGACCTGCTCTTCGTCATGTCCTACGACGAGCAGAGTCAGATCCTGGGGGACTGCATCGCCATGGCCAACTCCCCCGTCACTCAAACGCTTGGAGGTTGTTGTCCCACGTGTGTCTCTTCACTCTTGGCTACTCATCCTGCTTTTGTCTGCAGGCTACGATCAGTATTTGAAGATCAGCGTGGATCCAAAGAAGTTGTTGATGGGCGTACCATGGTATGGCTACGACTACCCTTGCATCAACTTTACCCAGGTAGGACCTTCGGTCACGTGAAACATTGATATCATTTTATTATAGTCTGTGAACTCAGTCAGATGACGGCTGCGTAGTGTTACAGCGATGTATCAGGGAAGAACTAGAACAATATAGGAGTCAACTCAAAATACCTGAGAAATTAGAAACTATTTTTTTTTTTAAAGGCTTAAATAATACGGTATTTTCCGGACTACAGAGTGCACAGGTAAATAAGCCATTCCCACTAGATAAAATAAAAAATAATTTCCATATATTAGTCACAGATATATACGTTATGTATACGTTCCCATCCATCCATTTTCTACCGCTTATTCCCTTTATATACATACATACATACATATACACACATGTACATACACAAGTACATATACACATAATATATATATACACATTATATATATATATATATATATATATATATATATATATATATATATATATATATATATATATATATATATATATATAAAATAACTGTTTAATAAATACACTTTTGGTTAATCAACTTAGTTGTAGTTTCCCTCTCTGCATGAAAGTTATAAAATGAGCATATATTAATGCAGTATGAAGAAGAATGTTTGAATGTAGACACATAGAATCATCAAAATTCTGTGATTATATGCATCAAGTGTTCATTCAAGGCTTGGGCAAAATATCGCGATATATGTCGTGTATCTTGACATGGTACAAAATATCAGGATTTTAATAAACGGCCATAATTCAAGGATCAATTATTTGTGTCCATCCATTTTCTTAATCTGTTCCCTTCCCTGTTTACTGTATTAATGAGCTCATGACTACTGTAGAATATATCAGTGTCGTCTGCAAGTAGTATACATTTCACTACGTTGTATCATTAATATACATACATACGTACATACGTACATACATAGGGCTTCACGGTGGCAGGGGGGTTAGTGCGCCTGCCTCACAAATCGAAGGTCCAGTAGTCCTGGGTTCAATCCTGGGCTCTGGATCTTTCTGTGTGGAGTTTGCATGTTCTCCCCGTGACTGCGTGGGTTCCCTCCGGGTACTCCGGCTTCCTCCCACCTCCATAGACATGCACCTGGGGATAGGCCCCTCCCACTTCCAAAGACATGCACCTGGGGATAGGTTGATTGGCAACACTAAATGGTCCCTAGTGTGTGAATGTTGTCTGTCTATATGTGTTGGACCTGCGATGAGGTGGCGACTTGTCCAGAGTGTACACCGCCTTCCCCGCCTGATTGTAGCTGAGATAGGCGCCAGCGCCCCCTGCTACCCCAAAGGGAATAAGTGGTAGAAAGTGGATGGACATACATACATACATACATGTCTAATAGAAGTCTCCATAGCATGCTCACTATGAGCATTATCAACATTGATGTATTATTGGGATCGAATCCAAATGAAAAGCGGTCACATTTGGGAACCATCCTGCTGGACCATTTAGCACCTACTGTGAGCATCTGTTGAGGCAAGAGATGCCAGCATACACAGTGCAAACTTACCGTCGTCTTCTGTCCCAGGATGGCGTTTGCTACGTGGCAGAGGTGCCGTTCCGTGGCGCCCCATGCAGCGACGCAGCCGGCAAGCAGAAAACGTACAAGTGGATAAACAAGCAGATGAGCAGCTCGTTGTCCGGTCGGCTGTGGGACGACAAGCAGCAGGCCCCATACTTCAATTACAAGGTGGGTCTTTGTCATTGAACCAGTCCTGGACAGGTGTGGAAGAGATTGGTAGTGCGGGAATACTGGACTACAGCATCTTGGTGTACTTTAAAATGTCTGCTACAGTAGGAGTTGGCTGATAATTAGGGCTGAACAATTAATGCTTCTCACAATTATGAAAATATTGGGGGGGGGGCGATAAATGGGTCGAGCAACGTACATCCAGATTCCTGAGCTTGTCACGGTAAATTTGAATGAGTGACAAAAAGAGCACACCGACTACAAGGTTGAGATGTTTACTACTTTTTATTTGACACAGCGCTAGTAGGCCTCATCAGTAATCACTAGAATAATTGATAGATAGTACTTTGATTCCTTTAGGAGAGTTCCCTCGAGAAAATTTAAATTCCAGCAGCAGTGTACAAAATTGAGATCAAATTTAAAAAGTAAATAATGGGGGTATAAATGGAAACAAAATAGAAAAATATTACAATGAGAATAAAAATATAACCGTAAAATAAGAATATAGCAAGAGAAACTAGGCAGTAGTGACCATGTCATGAAAAATACTACTCAAAACTACACTCAATGAAAAATAAAGTAAGGCACATGATTTACGTTTTAATGCAACCACAGACAGATTGGTAATGTAATCCGCTGTTAAAGGCAGAATATCAGGGAAACTGACATAAATGTTGTCATTGTGAGGAGAAAGGAACATTTGGGAAATAATTTGTTCAATAGTCTATTCATCCTCAAAACATGTCCTGAACTAAACAATGTGGAGACGACCACAGAATAAAGCTAGCAAGAACAATCATACACACACACAACACATGTCATCTGTTGTGTTGTTGTGGACGACATCATGGATGTAACATCAATGTACAAACAATCATACACACACAACACATGTCATCTGTTGTGTTGTTGTGAACGACATCATGGATGTAACATCAATGTACAAACAATCATACACACACAACACATGTCATCTGTTGTGTTGTTGTGAACGACATCATGGATGTAACATCAATGTACAAACAATCATACACACACAACACATGTCATCTGTTGTGTTGTTGTGAACGACATCATGGATGTAACATCAATGTACAAACAATCATACACACACAACACATGTCATCTGTTGTGTTGTTGTGGACGACATCATGGATGTAACATCAATGTACAAACAATCATACACACACAACACATGTCATCTGTTGTGTTGTTGTGAACGACATCATGGATGTAACATCAATGTACAAACAATCATACACACACAACACATGTCATCTGTTGTGTTGTTGTGAACGACATCATGGATGTAACATCAATGTACAAACAATCATACACACACAACACGTCATCTGTTGTGTTGTTGTGAACGACATCATGGATGTAACATCAATGTACAAACAATCATACACACACAACACGTCATCTGTTGTGTTGTTCTGAACGACATCATGGATGTAACATCAATGTACAAACAATCATACACACACAACACATGTCATCTGTTGTGTTGTTGTGAACGACATCATGGATGTAACATCAATGTACAAACAATCACACACACACAACACATGTGATCTGTTGTGTTGTTGTGAACGACATCATGGATGTAACATCAATGTACAAACAATCATACACACACACACAACACATGTGATCTGTTGTGTTGTTGTGAACGATGTCATGGATGTAACATCAATGTACAAACAATCACACACACACAACACATGTCATCTGTTGTGTTGTTGTGAACGATGTCATGGATGTAACATCAATGTACAAACAATCATACACACACAACACATGTCATCTGTTGTGTTGTTGTGAACGACATCATGGATGTAACATCAATGTACAAACAATCATACACACACAACACATGTCATCTATTGTGTTGTTGTGAACGACATCATGGATGTAACATCAATGTACAAACAATCACACACACACAACACATGTCATCTGTTGTGTTGTTGTGAACGACATCATGGATGTAACATCAATGTACAAACAATCATACACACACAACACATGTCATCTATTGTGTTGTTGTGAACGACATCATGGATGTAACATCAATGTACAAACAATCACACGCACACAACACATGTCATCTGTTGTGTTGTTGTGAACGACATCATGGATGTAACATCAATGTACAAACAATCATACACACACAACACATGTCATCTGTTGTGTTGTTGTGAACGACATCATGGATGTAACATCAATGTACAAACAATCACACACAACACATGTCATCTGTTGTGTTGTTGTGAACGACATCATGGATGTAACATCAATGTACAAACAATCACACACACACAACACATGTCATCTGTTGTGTTGTTGTGAACGACATCATGGATGTAACATCAATGTACAAACAATCACACACACACAACACATGTCATCTGTTGTGTTGTTGTGAACGACATCATGGATGTACCATCAATGTACAAACAATCACACACACACAACACATGTCATCTGTTGTGTTGTTGTGAACGACATCATGGATGTAACATCAATGTACAAACAATCACACACAACACATGTCATCTGTTGTGTTGTTGTGAACGACATCATGGATGTAACATCAATGTACAAACAATCATACACACACAACACGTCATCTGTTGTGTTGTTGTGAACGACATCATGGATGTAACATCAATGTACAAACAATCATACACACACAACACATGTCATCTGTTGTGTTGTTGTGAACGACATCATGGATGTAACATCAATGTACAAACAATCATACACACACAACACATGTGATCTGTTGTGTTGTTGTGAACGACATCATGGATGTAACATCAATGTACAAACAATCATACACACACAACACATGTCATCTGTTGTGTTGTTGTGAACGATGTCATGGATGTAACATCAATGTACAAACAATCACACACACACAACACATGTCATCTGTTGTGTTGTTGTGAACGATGTCATGGATGTAACATCAATGTACAAACAATCATACACACACAACACATGTCATCTGTTGTGTTGTTGTGAATGACATCATGGATGTAACATCAATGTACAAACAATCATACACACACAACACATGTCATCTATTGTGTTGTTGTGAACGACATCATGGGTGTAACATCAATGTACAAACAATCATACACACACAACACATGTCATCTATTGTGTTGTTGTGAACGACATCATGGATGTAACATCAATGTAAAAACAATCACACACACACAACACATGTCATCTGTTGTGTTGTTGTGAACGACATCATGGATGTAACATCAATGTACAAACAATCATACACACACAACACATGTCATCTGTTGTGTTGTTGTGAACGACATCATGGATGTAACATCAATGTACAAACAATCACACACACACACACAACACGTCATCTGTTGTGTTGTTGTGAACGACATCATGGATGTACCATCAATGTACAAACAATCACACACACACAACACATGTCATCTGTTGTGTTGTTGTGAACGACATCATGGATGTAACATCAATGTACAAACAATCACACACACACAACACATGTCATCTGTTGTGTTGTTGTGAACGACATCATGGATGTAACATCAATCTAAAAACAATCATACACACACACAACACACGTCATCTGTTGTGTTGTTGTGAAAGACATCATGGATGTAACATCAATCTAAAAACAATCATACACACACACAACACATGTCATCTGTTGTGTTGTTGTGAACGACATCATGGATGTAACATCAATGTACAAACAATCATACACACACAACACATGTCATCTGTTGTGTTGTTGTGAACGACATCATGGATGTAACATCAATGTACAAACAATCATACACACACAACACATGTCATCTGTTGTGTTGTTGTGAACGACATCATGGATGTAACATCAATGTACAAACAATCATACACACACAACACATGTCATCTGTTGTGTTGTTGTGAACGACATCATGGATGTAACATCAATGTACAAACAATCATACACACACAACACATGGCATCTGTTGTGTTGTTGTGAACGACGTCATGGATGTAACATCAATGTACAAACAATCATACACACACAACACATGGCATCTGTTGTGTTGTTGTGAACGACATCATGGATGTAACATCAATGTACAAACAATCATACACACACAACACATGTCATCTGTTGTGTTGTTGTGAACGACATCATGGATGTAACATCAATGTACAAACAATCACACACACACACACAACACGTCATCTGTTGTGTTGTTGTGAACGACATCATGGATGTAACATCAATCTAAAAACAATCATACACACACACAACACATGTCATCTGTTGTGTTGTTGTGAACGACATCATGGATGTAACATCAATGTACAAACAATCATACACACACAACACATGTCATCTGTTGTGTTGTTGTGAACGACATCATGGATGTAACATCAATGTACAAACAATCATACACACACAACACATGTCATCTGTTGTGTTGTTGTGAACGACATCATGGATGTAACATCAATCTAAAAACAATCATACACACACACAACACACGTCATCTGTTGTGTTGTTGTGAACGACATCATGGATGTAACATCAATGTACAAACAATCATACACACACAACACATGGCATCTGTTGTGTTGTTGTGAACGACATCATGGATGTAACATCAATGTACAAACAATCATACACACACAACACATGTCATCTGTTGTGTTGTTGTGAACGACATCATGGATGTAACATCAATGTACAAACAATCACACACACACACACAACACGTCATCTGTTGTGTTGTTGTGAACGACATCATGGATGTAACATCAATCTAAAAACAATCATACACACACACAACACATGTCATCTGTTGTGTTGTTGTGAACGACATCATGGATGTAACATCAATGTACAAACAATCATACACACACAACACATGTCATCTGTTGTGTTGTTGTGAACGACATCATGGATGTAACATCAATCTAAAAACAATCATACACACACACAACACACGTCATCTGTTGTGTTGTTGTGAAAGACATCATGGATGTAACATCAATCTAAAAACAATCATACACACACACAACACATGTCATCTGTTGTGTTGTTGTGAACGACATCATGGATGTAACATCAATGTACAAACAATCATACACACACAACACATGTCATCTGTTGTGTTGTTGTGAACGACATCATGGATGTAACATCAATGTACAAACAATCATACACACACAACACATGTCATCTGTTGTGTTGTTGTGAACGACATCATGGATGTAACATCAATGTACAAACAATCATACACACACAACACATGTCATCTGTTGTGTTGTTGTGAACGACATCATGGATGTAACATCAATGTACAAACAATCATACACACACAACACATGGCATCTGTTGTGTTGTTGTGAACGACGTCATGGATGTAACATCAATGTACAAACAATCATACACACACAACACATGGCATCTGTTGTGTTGTTGTGAACGACATCATGGATGTAACATCAATGTACAAACAATCATACACACACAACACATGTCATCTGTTGTGTTGTTGTGAACGACATCATGGATGTAACATCAATGTACAAACAATCATACACACACAACACATGTGATCTGTTGTGTTGTTGTGAACGACATCATGGATGTAACATCAATGTACAAACAATCATACACACACAACACATGTCATCTGTTGTGTTGTTGTGAACGATGTCATGGATGTAACATCAATGTACAAACAATCACACACACACAACACATGTCATCTGTTGTGTTGTTGTGAACGATGTCATGGATGTAACATCAATGTACAAACAATCATACACACACAACACATGTCATCTGTTGTGTTGTTGTGAACGACATCATGGATGTAACATCAATGTACAAACAATCACACACACACAACACATGTGATCTGTTGTGTTGTTGTGAACGACATCATGGATGTAACATCAATGTACAAACAATCATACACACACACACAACACATGTGATCTGTTGTGTTGTTGTGAACGATGTCATGGATGTAACATCAATGTACAAACAATCACACACACACAACACATGTCATCTGTTGTGTTGTTGTGAACGATGTCATGGATGTAACATCAATGTACAAACAATCATACACACACAACACATGTCATCTGTTGTGTTGTTGTGAACGACATCATGGATGTAACATCAATGTACAAACAATCATACACACACAACACATGTCATCTATTGTGTTGTTGTGAACGACATCATGGATGTAACATCAATGTACAAACAATCACACACACACAACACATGTCATCTGTTGTGTTGTTGTGAACGACATCATGGATGTAACATCAATGTACAAACAATCACACACAACACATGTCATCTGTTGTGTTGTTGTGAACGACATCATGGATGTAACATCAATGTACAAACAATCATACACACACAACACGTCATCTGTTGTGTTGTTGTGAACGACATCATGGATGTAACATCAATGTACAAACAATCATACACACACAACACATGTCATCTGTTGTGTTGTTGTGAACGACATCATGGATGTAACATCAATGTACAAACAATCATACACACACAACACATGTGATCTGTTGTGTTGTTGTGAACGACATCATGGATGTAACATCAATGTACAAACAATCATACACACACAACACATGTCATCTGTTGTGTTGTTGTGAACGATGTCATGGATGTAACATCAATGTACAAACAATCACACACACACAACACATGTCATCTGTTGTGTTGTTGTGAACGATGTCATGGATGTAACATCAATGTACAAACAATCATACACACACAACACATGTCATCTGTTGTGTTGTTGTGAATGACATCATGGATGTAACATCAATGTACAAACAATCATACACACACAACACATGTCATCTATTGTGTTGTTGTGAACGACATCATGGATGTAACATCAATGTACAAACAATCATACACACACAACACATGTCATCTATTGTGTTGTTGTGAACGACATCATGGATGTAACATCAATGTACAAACAATCATACACACACAACACATGTCATCTGTTGTGTTGTTGTGAACGACATCATGGATGTAACATCAATGTACAAACAATCATACACACACAACACATGTCATCTGTTGTGTTGTTGTGAACGACATCATGGATGTAACATCAATGTACAAACAATCACACACACACACACAACACGTCATCTGTTGTGTTGTTGTGAACGACATCATGGATGTACCATCAATGTACAAACAATCACACACACACAACACATGTCATCTGTTGTGTTGTTGTGAACGACATCATGGATGTAACATCAATGTACAAACAATCACACACACACAACACATGTCATCTGTTGTGTTGTTGTGAACGACATCATGGATGTAACATCAATCTAAAAACAATCATACACACACACAACACACGTCATCTGTTGTGTTGTTGTGAAAGACATCATGGATGTAACATCAATCTAAAAACAATCATACACACACACAACACATGTCATCTGTTGTGTTGTTGTGAACGACATCATGGATGTAACATCAATGTACAAACAATCATACACACACAACACATGTCATCTGTTGTGTTGTTGTGAACGACATCATGGATGTAACATCAATGTACAAACAATCATACACACACAACACATGTCATCTGTTGTGTTGTTGTGAACGACATCATGGATGTAACATCAATGTACAAACAATCATACACACACAACACATGTCATCTGTTGTGTTGTTGTGAACGACATCATGGATGTAACATCAATGTACAAACAATCATACACACACAACACATGGCATCTGTTGTGTTGTTGTGAACGACGTCATGGATGTAACATCAATGTACAAACAATCATACACACACAACACATGGCATCTGTTGTGTTGTTGTGAACGACATCATGGATGTAACATCAATGTACAAACAATCATACACACACAACACATGTCATCTGTTGTGTTGTTGTGAACGACATCATGGATGTAACATCAATGTACAAACAATCACACACACACACACAACACGTCATCTGTTGTGTTGTTGTGAACGACATCATGGATGTAACATCAATCTAAAAACAATCATACACACACACAACACATGTCATCTGTTGTGTTGTTGTGAACGACATCATGGATGTAACATCAATGTACAAACAATCATACACACACAACACATGTCATCTGTTGTGTTGTTGTGAACGACATCATGGATGTAACATCAATGTACAAACAATCATACACACACAACACATGGCATCTGTTGTGTTGTTGTGAACGACGTCATGGATGTAACATCAATGTACAAACAATCATACACACACAACACATGGCATCTGTTGTGTTGTTGTGAACGACATCATGGATGTAACATCAATGTACAAACAATCATACACACACAACACATGTCATCTGTTGTGTTGTTGTGAACGACATCATGGATGTAACATCAATGTACAAACAATCACACACACACACACAACACGTCATCTGTTGTGTTGTTGTGAACGACATCATGGATGTAACATCAATCTAAAAACAATCATACACACACACAACACATGTCATCTGTTGTGTTGTTGTGAACGACATCATGGATGTAACATCAATGTACAAACAATCATACACACACAACACATGTCATCTGTTGTGTTGTTGTGAACGACATCATGGATGTAACATCAATGTACAAACAATCATACACACACAACACATGTCATCTGTTGTGTTGTTGTGAACGACATCATGGATGTAACATCAATCTAAAAACAATCATACACACACACAACACACGTCATCTGTTGTGTTGTTGTGAACGACATCATGGATGTAACATCAATGTACAAACAATCATACACACACAACACATGGCATCTGTTGTGTTGTTGTGAACGACATCATGGATGTAACATCAATGTACAAACAATCATACACACACAACACATGTCATCTGTTGTGTTGTTGTGAACGACATCATGGATGTAACATCAATGTACAAACAATCACACACACACACACAACACGTCATCTGTTGTGTTGTTGTGAACGACATCATGGATGTAACATCAATCTAAAAACAATCATACACACACACAACACATGTCATCTGTTGTGTTGTTGTGAACGACATCATGGATGTAACATCAATGTACAAACAATCATACACACACAACACATGTCATCTGTTGTGTTGTTGTGAACGACATCATGGATGTAACATCAATCTAAAAACAATCATACACACACACAACACACGTCATCTGTTGTGTTGTTGTGAAAGACATCATGGATGTAACATCAATCTAAAAACAATCATACACACACACAACACATGTCATCTGTTGTGTTGTTGTGAACGACATCATGGATGTAACATCAATGTACAAACAATCATACACACACAACACATGTCATCTGTTGTGTTGTTGTGAACGACATCATGGATGTAACATCAATGTACAAACAATCATACACACACAACACATGTCATCTGTTGTGTTGTTGTGAACGACATCATGGATGTAACATCAATGTACAAACAATCATACACACACAACACATGTCATCTGTTGTGTTGTTGTGAACGACATCATGGATGTAACATCAATGTACAAACAATCATACACACACAACACATGGCATCTGTTGTGTTGTTGTGAACGACGTCATGGATGTAACATCAATGTACAAACAATCATACACACACAACACATGGCATCTGTTGTGTTGTTGTGAACGACATCATGGATGTAACATCAATGTACAAACAATCATACACACACAACACATGTCATCTGTTGTGTTGTTGTGAACGACATCATGGATGTAACATCAATGTACAAACAATCATACACACACAACACATGTGATCTGTTGTGTTGTTGTGAACGACATCATGGATGTAACATCAATGTACAAACAATCATACACACACACAACACATGTCATCTGTTGTGTTGTTGTGAACGACATCATGGATGTAACATCAATGTACAAACAATCATACACACACAACACATGTCATCTGTTGTGTTGTTGTGAACGATGTCATGGATGTAACATCAATGTACAAACAATCACACACACACAACACATGTCATCTGTTGTGTTGTTGTGAACGATGTCATGGATGTAACATCAATGTACAAACAATCATACACACACAACACATGTCATCTGTTGTGTTGTTGTGAATGACATCATGGATGTAACATCAATGTACAAACAATCATACACACACAACACATGTCATCTGTTGTGTTGTTGTGAACGACATCATGGATGTAACATCAATGTACAAACAATCATACACACACAACACATGTCATCTATTGTGTTGTTGTGAACGACATCATGGATGTAACATCAATGTACAAACAATCACACACACACAACACATGTCATCTGTTGTGTTGTTGTGAACGACATCATGGATGTAACATCAATGTACAAACAATCATACACACACAACACATGTCATCTGTTGTGTTGTTGTGAACGACATCATGGATGTAACATCAATGTACAAACAATCACACACACACACACAACACGTCATCTGTTGTGTTGTTGTGAACGACATCATGGATGTACCATCAATGTACAAACAATCACACACACACAACACATGTCATCTGTTGTGTTGTTGTGAACGACATCATGGATGTAACATCAATGTACAAACAATCACACACACACAACACATGTCATCTGTTGTGTTGTTGTGAACGACATCATGGATGTAACATCAATCTAAAAACAATCATACACACACACAACACACGTCATCTGTTGTGTTGTTGTGAAAGACATCATGGATGTAACATCAATCTAAAAACAATCATACACACACACAACACATGTCATCTGTTGTGTTGTTGTGAACGACATCATGGATGTAACATCAATGTACAAACAATCATACACACACAACACATGTCATCTGTTGTGTTGTTGTGAACGACATCATGGATGTAACATCAATGTACAAACAATCATACACACACAACACATGTCATCTGTTGTGTTGTTGTGAACGACATCATGGATGTAACATCAATGTACAAACAATCATACACACACAACACATGTCATCTGTTGTGTTGTTGTGAACGACATCATGGATGTAACATCAATGTACAAACAATCATACACACACAACACATGGCATCTGTTGTGTTGTTGTGAACGACGTCATGGATGTAACATCAATGTACAAACAATCATACACACACAACACATGGCATCTGTTGTGTTGTTGTGAACGACATCATGGATGTAACATCAATGTACAAACAATCATACACACACAACACATGTCATCTGTTGTGTTGTTGTGAACGACATCATGGATGTAACATCAATGTACAAACAATCATACACACACAACACATGTCATCTGTTGTGTTGTTGTGAACGACATCATGGATGTAACATCAATGTACAAACAATCATACACACACAACACATGGCATCTGTTGTGTTGTTGTGAACGACGTCATGGATGTAACATCAATGTACAAACAATCATACACACACACAACACATGTCATCTGTTGTGTTGTTGTGAACGACATCATGGATGTAACATCAATGTACAAACAATCATACACACACAACACATGTCATCTGTTGTGTTGTTGTGAACGACATCATGGATGTAACATCAATGTACAAACAATCATACACACACAACACATGGCATCTGTTGTGTTGTTGTGAACGACGTCATGGATGTAACATCAATGTACAAACAATCATACACACACAACACATGTCATCTGTTGTGTTGTTGTGAACGACATCATGGATGTAACATCAATGTACAAACAATCATACACACACAACACATGGCATCTGTTGTGTTGTTGTGAACGACGTCATGGATGTAACATCAATGTACAAACAATCATACACACACACAACACATGTCATCTGTTGTGTTGTTGTGAACGACATCATGGATGTAACATCAATGTACAAACAATCAAATTGAGAGGATCACTTGTATTTATTTTTTTTTTTATAGAATCAAGTCACCTCTTTACTCAAGATAATAAAAGCAGCAAACTAAAAGATGAAAAAAAGTACTTTCCACAAGAATTATGAACTTAAATCACTTTTATACACAATTATGATTTGACTAAAAGTATTGGTCCAAATTGTCCAACGATGTATTCTACCAATAAATGTGAGGACTTTTGCATATATTTATATTTTATTAAACTGTATTTGACACAAAAAGCACGCACTATTGTGGTAAAATATGTGTTGAAGGTAAAAAAACAGAATTAAAAATAATACAGAAAAAGTGAATTTTACCATTTTTTTAAATAATTTATTGTTACTATTATTTTTCAGTTGTTGTGGTTTATTTGTTGCTAATTTATGTTTTAGTGGTCCAATAGAATTATTAATGGTGCTTTGATCATCTAACAGAATAATTGTGTCGACTTATGGAGTAAAACGCCGTGTGTCGTCATCTTTCAGGACCCAAAAGGACAAATTCACCAGGTTTGGTACGATGACCCAGAAAGTATTTGCCTGAAGACCCATGCGGTCCAATCCAAAGGTCTGAGAGGGGTGGGTATGTGGAACGCTAACATCTTGGACTACAGCGACGACCCCGTTGCTAGGCAGCAGAGCGCGGCAATGTGGAACGCTCTCTTTGGATGCCAGCCGGGCTAAAGTTTACGGTACGAGACGTCAGTGTCGGGGTTGCTAAGTCAACACCGGCCTTTTGTGGCAGCAGACATTGTTGTAGCTTTTATTGCCGCAGCCTTTCAAAGGCCTTCAGACATTCCACTGATCCAGTCTGCTATGGTTCCTTCATGCACTTTGTTTTTTGACAGCACCTTTTCTGCTTTGATACAATAAACGCCTGAGAGATCTTAGAATCACTTGTTCCACGTTAAAGTCTGCATGGTTTCTCGGGCTGTTTTGCAACACTTGTCCCAACAGGCCAGTCCCAACAACAAGTGTTAAAAGATCAGAGGACATACAGCAGGAGTTATGTGAAGTAAGCAAGATATTTACAGCGGCAAACTTCCTTTTACGCTTGAAAAAGGGCCTTTGTGTAATTTTTGAAACTTTTATTTATCCAGGGAAGTCCCAGTCCTCTCTTGCAAACAAACATTCATACGCCAGTGTGGAAGTCAAGCGTCTTGCCCAAGGACACAAGGGCAGTGACAGGCTGGATTCATACCAGGAACCCTCAAGTTTCTGTAGAGTAAGTTTTATTTCAACTTTTTTTACCTAAAAAAAACCCGTTTACATTGATTTGCGAATCCTTTTCAAGCCATATTCAGTTGAATATGCTACAAAGACAACATATTTGATGTTCAAACTGATAAACTTTTTTTTTTTTTGCAAATAATCATTAACTTTAGAATTAGATGCCAGTAACACGTGACGAAGAAGTTGGGAAAGGTGGCAATAAAGTTAAAGAATGCTCATCAAACACTTATTTGGAACATCCCACAGGTGTGCAGGCTAATTGGGAACAGGTGGGTGCCATGATTGGGTAGAAAACAGCTTCCCCAAAAAATGCTCAGTCTTTCACAAGAAGGGATGGGGCGAGGTACACCCCTTTGTCCACAACTGTGTGAGCAAATAGTCAAATAGTTTAAGAACAACGTTTCTCAAAGTGCAATTGCAAGAAATTTAGGGATTTCAACATCTACGCTCCATAATATCATCAAAAGGTTCAGAGAATCTGGAGAAATCACTCCACGTAAGCGGCATGGCCGGAAACCAATATTGAATGACCGTGACCTTCGATCCCTCAGACAGCACTGTATCAAAAACAGACATCAATCTCTAAAGGATATCACCACATGGGCTCAGGAACACTTCAGAAAACCACTGTCACTAAATACAGTTCGTCGCCACATCTGTAAGTGCAAGTTAAAGCTCTACTATGCAAAGCGAAAGCCATTTATCAACAACATCCAGAAACGCCGCCAGCTTCTTAGGGCCCGAGATCATCTAAGATGAAATGATGCAAAGTGGAAAAGTGTTCTGTGGTCTGACGAGTCCACATTTCAAATTTTGTTTGGAAATATTCGACATTGTGTCATCCGGACCAAAGGGGAAGCGAACCATCCAGACTGTTATAGGAGCAAAGTGTAAAAGCCAGCATGTGTGATGGTATGGGGGTGCATTAGTGCCCAAGGCATGGGTAACTTACACATCTGTGAAGGCACCATTAATGCTGAAAGGTACATAAAGGTGATGTAACACAGTGGTGAACATGCCCTTTCCCAACTACTTTGTCACGTGTTGCAGCCATGAAATTCTAAGTTAGTTATTATTTGCAAAAAAAAAATAAAGTTTATGAGTTTGAACATCAAATATGTTGTCTTTGTAGCATATTCAACTGAATATGGCTTGAAAAGGATTTGCAAATCATTGTATTCTGTTTATATTTACATCTAACACAATTTCCCAACTCATGTGGAATCGGGGTTTGTAATACGACATTCACACACAAATACAAATACAAACTTGAATACAAATATGCTGCAGCAAGCCTGTTCAACTGCCGTCCCGAGGGCCAAATCCCACCCTGCAAAGACACATTATTGGCCCCCAAAGTCAGTTAAAGACATTTTAGTGGCAAACTCGTATAATACTAGAGTTGTGTTGACATTTGAACCTGGCTGGCGTTCCAACCTGTTCCTCAAAACACCCAAAGTCCTCTCTTTTTTGGCAGTCACAACGTTTGCTGGTAATGTGATTTATGAAACTAAGGTGGTGTTTACTTCAGATGCAGTCAGTAGTCATTGCTGTTCCATTTTAGGTCCTCTCTTTGTCATCATGTGGGCCCGCCAGTTCCGTTAAAAAGAAAACTTGTGAGGGACTCACATTTTTGCAGCAGATTCTTCAAAACACGAGATTGGCTTTTTTGCAGAAGGTCCTTAAAAATAGCACAGCGCTCCTGTAGGTTTGGCAAAACAAATAGACCAAAATCAAAAGTCTACTGTAGAGGACAACTACAAAGTGAAGTCCTTATCTAGTCTCCGCTAAAAGAACATTCCTTTAGTCACATTGTTTGCATCTTGTACTCCTAATTACTAATAATGTATTACTAATACCTTGTTTTGTTCATGTTTATAGCTGTTTAGCACAGATGACATCACTGGTATTTCTTATGGGAGCATTTGCTTTTATACATTTGTTTTTCCACATTCTATTTATACTACTGACTATGCTACTTAGATCCTATACATACTATCGGTCTTTAGTTACTCAGCGGGATAAATCTGGAACATTGGTAGTAAATGTCCTTCTGTTTTTGTGGTTAACGTTCAGAACAAAAACAGGAACTAGTGCACCTCAAATGTTAGCTTGGAGCTGCAGATGTTCCAATTAGAGGTGGAAACTGCACTTTTTTATTGATTCTGTCTATCATCAACAATCCTTATGTACGACAAGAACACATGTAATTCTTTATTTTATGCATTCCAAATAGTAAAATATGGCAAGTACGAGGTAGCTAGCAATGATTTTATGCATTGCAAACAGTAAAATATGGCAAGTATGAGGTGGCTAACAATGGTTTACTAGATTAGATAGTACTTTATTTATTCCTTCAGGAAAAAATTTTTATATATATATATATGGCAAGTACTAGGTGGCTAACAATGATTTATGCATTCCAACTAGTAAAAGATGGCAAGTAGGAGGTGGCTAACAATGATTTATGCATTCCAACTAGTAAAATATGGCAATTAGGAGGTGGCTAAAAATGATATATGCATTGCAAATAATAAAATATGGCAAGTACGAGGTGGCTAAAAATGATTTATGCATGCCAACTAGTAAAATATGGCAAGTAGGAGGTGGCTAAAAATGATTTATGCATGCCAACTAGTAAAAGATGGCAAGTAGGAGGTGGCTAACAATGATTTATGCATTCCAACTAGTAAAAGATGGCAAGTAGGAGGTGGCTAACAATGATTTATGCATTCCAACTAGTAAAAGATGGCAAGTACTAGGTGGCTAACAATGATTTATGCATTCCAACTAGTAAAAGATGGCAAGTAGGAGGTGGCTAACAATGATTTATGCATTCCAACTAGTAAAAGATGGCAAGTAGGAGGTGGCTAACAATGATTTATGCATTCCAACTAGTAAAAGATGGCAAGTACAAGGTGGCTAACAATGATTTATGCATTCCAACTAGTAAAATATGGCAATTAGGAGGTGGCTAAAAAGGATATATGCATTGCAAATAATAAAATTTGGCAAGTATGAGGTGGCTAACAATGATTTATGCATGCCAACTAGTAAAATATGGCAAGTAGGAGGTGGCTAAAAATGATTTATGCATTCCAACTAGTAAAATATGGCAACTATGAGGTGGCTAACAATGATTTATGCATTCCAACTAGTAAAAGATGGCAAGTACAAGGTGGCTAACAATGATTTATGCATTCCAACTAGTAAAATATGGCAATTAGGAGGTGGCTAAAAATGATATATGCATTGCAAATAATAAAATATGGCAAGTACGAGGTGGCTAAAAATGATTTATGCATGCCAACTAGTAAAATATGGCAATTAGGAGGTGGCTAAAAATGATATATGCATTGCAAATAATAAAATATGGCAAGTAGGAGGTGGCTAACAATGATTTATGCATTCCAACTAGTAAAATATGGCAATTAGGAGGTGGCTAAAAATGATATATGCATTGCAAATAATAAAATATGGCAAGTAGGAGGTGGCTAACAATGATTTATGCATGCCAACTAGTAAAAGATGGCAAGTAGGAGGTGGCTAAAAATGATTTATGCATTCCAACTAGTAAAATATGGCAAGTAGGAGGTGGCTAAAAATGATTTATGCATGCCAACTAGTAAAAGATGGCAAGTAGGAGGTGGCTAACAATGATTTATGCATTCCAACTAGTGAAATATGGCAACTATGAGGTGGCTAACAATGATTTTATGCATTGCAAATAATAAAACATGGCAAGTACGAGGTGGATAACACTGACTTTATGCATTCCAACTAGTAAAATATGGCAAGTACGAGGTGGCTAACAATGATTTTATGCATTGCAAATAGTAAAATATGGCAAGTACGGGGTGGATAACACTGATTTTATGCATTGCAAATAGTAAAATATGGCAAGTACGGAGTGCCTAAAAATTATTTCATGCATTCCGACTAGTAAAATATGGCAAGTAGGAGGTGGCTAACGATGGGAATACACTATTCCGCCCATTAAGCCATCAAAAAGAACTCTAAAAAGCACTAACAATACTTTACATGTGGTGACTTGAATATTAACAAATATTAGTGATATGGTTGTCATGAGCGCTATTGCAGAGGAACTACTTTTAGCGGCGCTGTGATCTCAGAGAGCTAAGTAGCTCATGCTGCCATATTAACTTATTGAGCAGCTGCATGGCCTCTGAGCTGGTGAAAGTTAACTTTAGATTACAAATCTTGCATCTCACTTGGATAGTAGAAGGTTGTGGACATAAACCCACAAGTTGGTCAACTTTGACATACAACTTTGCGAAAAAGTTACACAAAAATATGCTCGTTAGTAGCACCTTTTTTTTTCTGTACCTGCGTAAGGATTATGATTAGTTCTCCATCCTATCGAGAAGATATAAACATCCTGGTGAGAGCAGACATCGTACAGTAAGTGATTGTATTATTATGTTGATAGTTTGTATATCTTGTTTAGCAGGTAGCAACAATGCTACATAATGCTTAGTGTTTGACTAAAAGTAAGTCCTAAAGTAGTCTTTTTTGTCTCATTAAGTCTGCCTTGATTAGTAGTTGTTGTCGAAGGAAAAGCGAACATTGTAAAATAAATGCGCCGCTGTATGCTTAAAATGAGCCATTTGAAAAACCTTCATTAAGTACTTTATTGGCGGAATAGAGTGGTTCCCATTGGCTCTATTGTTAGCTGACTCTTGCTAACGTTCATTTATGAGTTAGAATACATAAAAAAAAACGTGTTCTTGTCTTACATAAGAATTGCGATTAATAGAAAAAATACCCCAAAAAAGTGCAGTTCACCCCTAACTCCATATTTAAAAAACTGCTGAGTCCTCAGGAAATATGATCAACTGTGGCTGTAGGCAACCTCCTAATGTCGTTCAAATGATCTCCACCAGACGGCGGTGGTTTCGTTTGATGTACCGTCAGGATCCAACAGCTCCACGCGTGGCTACTTGGACTCATCTTGGAGATGCCACAGGCCCAAGATGGCAGGACTGACTCTTCTTCTGGGCCAGCTCCGCCTTCAGGCCCCTCAACTCAGTGGCGGCCTGTTTCCTCAGCTGCGGCACAACAACGTTGTTCACACGTCATCCGTGACACCTGCGGCAAACTTTTACCTTCATCTCCGTCAGCAGCTTCATCTTGGCGTCCTCCACCTGCCTCCTCATGTCCTCCATCTCGTGGCTCTCGCTCAGAATCTGAATGATGAGCTCGTTCTGAAAGGTCGGCCAGAGAAATACTTGCAAAAATCAGAGATCAAAACATTATCAGCGCTGATATTTTGCATCGTATCGCCTTTTAACTCCAATATGTGGCTCATTCTAGTCAACTGATGCAAAAGTTGTCCCTTAACAAAACAAGGGTTTCAAATTACTCAGTCGGGAATTTTTTACAGAGATGATTTAATGATTTGATTAAAGCCAGGCAGATGGTGATAAGATGAATACATGCACGAATGTGTACATGCATAAATACATGCATGAATACATTCATGCATGAATACATACATGAATGTATACATGCATGAATATATACATGAATGAATACATGCATGAATGTATACATGCATGAATGTATACATGCATGAATACATACATGAATACATGCATGCATGTATTCATGTATGTATCCATACATGCATGAATACATGCATGAATGTATACATGCATGAATACATGCACGCATGTATGAATACATGCATGAATACATGCACGCATGTATGAATACATGCATGAATGTATACATGCATAAATACATGCATGAATGTATACATGCATGCATGAATGTATACATGCATGAATACATGCATGATTACATACATGAATACATGCATGAATGAATACATGCATGCATGTATTCATGTATGTATTCATACATGCATGAATGTATACATGCATGAATACATGCAC
The DNA here is from genome assembly GCF_033978795.1 of Nerophis ophidion. Taxonomy (NCBI): domain Eukaryota; kingdom Metazoa; phylum Chordata; class Actinopteri; order Syngnathiformes; family Syngnathidae; genus Nerophis; species Nerophis ophidion. The sequence goes on from NC_084632.1 coordinate 3,317,221, forward strand.
GCATGTATGGATACATGCATGAATACATACATGCATGGATGAATACATGAATGAATACATGCATGAATGTATACATACATGAATACATGCATGAATACAAAAATTAATACATGCATGAATACATATATGTATACATACATGAATGCATACATGAATGCATACATGAATGCATGCATGAATCCATACATGAATACATACATGTATTCATGCATGAATACATGCATGAATATATGCATGAATGTATACATGCATGAATACATGCACGCATGTATGAATACATGTATGAATACATGCACGCATGTATGAATACATGCATGAATGTATACATGCATAAATACATGCATGAATGTATACATGCATGCATGAATGTATACATGAATGAATACATGCATGATTACATACATGAATACATGCATGAATGTATACATGCATGAATACATGCACGCATGTATGGATACATGCATGAATACATACATGCATGGATGAATACATGCATGAATACATGCATGAATACAAAAATGAATACATGCATGAATTCATGCATGAATGCATACATGAATGCATGCATGAATGCATGCATGAATGCATGCATGAATGCATGCATGAATGCATGCATGAATGCATGCATGAATCCATGCATGAATGCATGCATGAATGCATGCATGAATGCATGCATGAATACATGCATGAATACATCCATGAATACATCCATGAATACATACATGTATTCATGCATGAATACATACATGAATACATGCATGAATACATGCATGAATACATGCATGAATACATGCATGAAAACATATATGTATACATACATGAATACATACATGTATACATACATGAATACATGCATGAATACATGCATGAATACATGCATGAATACATATATGTTTTCATGTATGTATTCATGCATGTATTCATGTATGAATACATGTATGTATGTATTCATGCATGTATTTATGCATGCATTCATGTATGTATACATGTATGTATTCATGTATGTATACATATATGTTTTCATGTATGTATACATACATGAATACATACATGTATACATACATGAATGCATGCATAAATACATGCATGAATACATACATACATGTATTCATACATGAATACATGCATGAATACATACATGAATATATGCATGAATACATGCATGAATACATGCATGAATACATGCATGAATACATACATGAATACATATCATCCATTAACAATGGATGTACCTTTTCAGTGACTAATGTTCCATTATTAGTAGTCCCTGAAAAGGGGGACTACTACTAATGGATGTACCTTTTCAGGGACTACTACTAATGGATGTACCTTTTCAGTGACTAATGGTCCATTATTAGTAGTCCCTAAAAAGGTACATCCATTAGCAGAGGATGTACCTTTTCAGGGACCACTACTAATGGATGTACCGTTTCAGTGACTACTACTGACGGATGTGCCGTTTTAGGGACTACTACTAAAGGATGTACCGTTTCAGTGTGTACTACTAATGGATGTACCTTTTCAGTGACTACTAATAAGGGATGAACCGTTTCAGTGACTACTACTAATGGATGTACCTTTTCAGTGACTACTAATAAAGGATGAACCGTTTCAGTGACTACTACTAATAAATGTACCTTTTCAGTGACTACTAATAAAGGATGAACCGTTTCAGTGACTACTACTAATAAATGTACCTTTTCAGTGACTACTACTAATAATGGATGTACCTTTTCAGTGACTACTAATAAAGGATGTACATTTTCAGTGACTACTACTAATGGATGTACCTTTTCAGTGACTACTACTAATGGATGTACCGTTTCAGTGACTACTACTGACGGATGTGCCGTTTTAGGGACTACTACTAAAGGATGTGCCGTTTCAGTGTCTACTACTAATGGATGTACCTTTTCAGTGACTACTAATAAAGGATGAACCGTTTCAGTGACTACTACTAATGGATGTACCTTTTCAGTGACTACTAATAAAGGATGAACCGTTTCAGTGACTACTACTAATAAAGGATGAACCGTTTCAGTGACTACTACTAATAAATGTACCTTTTCAGTGACTACTACTAATAATGGATGTACCTTTTCAGTGACTACTAATAAAGGATGTACATTTTCAGTGACTACTACTAATGGATGTACCTTTTCAGTGACTACTACTAATGGATGTACCGTTTCAGTGACTACTACTGACGGATGTGCCGTTTTAGGGACTACTACTAAAGGATGTGCCGTTTCAGTGTCTACTACTAATGGATGTACCTTTTCAGTGACTACTAATAAAGGATGAACCGTTTCAGTGACTACTACTAATGGATGTACCTTTTCAGTGACTACTAATAAAGGATGAACCGTTTCAGTGACTACTAATAAAGGATGTACCTTTTCAGTGACTACTACTAATGGATGTACCTTTTCAGTGACTACTACTAATGGATGTACCTTTTCAGTGACTACTACTGACGGATGTGCCGTTTTAGGGACTACTACTAAAGGATGTACCGTTTCAGTGTCTACTACTAATGGATGTACCTTTTCAGTGACTACTAATAAAGGATGAACCGTTTCAGTGACTACTACTAATAAATGTACCTTTTCAGTGACTACTACTAATAATGGATGTACCTTTTCAGTGACTACTACTAATAATGGATGTACCGTTTCAGTGACTACTACTAATGGATGTACCTTTTCAGTGACTACTAATAAAGGATGAACCGTTTCAGTGACTACTACTAATGGATGTACCTTTTCAGTGACTACTAATAAAGGATGAACCGTTTCAGTGACTACTACTAATAAATGTACCTTTTCAGTGACTACTACTAATAATGGATGTACCTTTTCAGTGACTACTACTACGAATGGATGTACCTTTTCAGTGACTACTACTAATGGATGTACCTTTTCAGTGACTACTACTAATGGATGTACCTTTTCAGTGACGACTACTACTAATGGATGTACCTTTTCAGTGACGACTACTACTAATGGATGTACCTTTTCAGTGACTAATGGTCCATTATTAGTAGTCCCTAAAAAGGTACATCCATTAGCAGAGGATGTACCTTTTCAGGGACCACTACTAATGGATGTACCTTTTCGGTGACTACTACTAATGGATGTACCTTTTCAGTGACTAATGGTCCATTATTAGTAGTCCCTAAAAAGGTACATCCATTAGCAGAGGATGTACCTTTTCAGGGACCACTACTAAAGGATGTACTGTTTCAGTGACTACTACTAATGGATGTACCGTTTCAGTGACTACTACTGACGGATGTGCCGTTTTAGGGACTACTACTAAAGGATGTGCCGTTTCAGTGTCTACTACTAATGGATGTACCTTTTCAGTGACTACTAATAAAGGATGAACCGTTTCAGTGACTACTACTAATGGATGTACCTTTTCAGTGACTACTAATAAAGGATGAACCGTTTCAGTGACTACTACTAATAAATGTACCTTTTCAGTGACTACTAATAAAGGATGAACCGTTTCAGTGACTACTACTAATAAATGTACCTTTTCAGTGACTACTACTAATAAATGTACCTTTTCAGTGACTACTACTAATAATGGATGTACCTTTTCAGTGACTACTAATAAAGGATGTACCTTTTCAGTGACTACTACTAATGGATGTACCTTTTCAGTGACTACTAATAAAGGATGTACCTTTTCAGTGACTACTAATAAAGGATGTACCTTTTCAGTGACTACTACTAATAAATGTACCTTTTCAGTGACTACTACTAATAAATGTACCTTTTCAGTGACTACTACTAATAATGGATGTACCTTTTCAGTGACTACTAATAAAGGATGTACCTTTTCAGTGACTACTACTAATAAATGTACCTTTTCAGTGACTACTACTAATAAATGTACCTTTTCAGTGACTACTACTAATAATGGATGTACCTTTTCAGTGACTACTAATAAAGGATGTACCTTTTCAGTGACTACTACTAATGGATGTACCTTTTCAGTGACTACTACTGACGGATGTGCCGTTTTAGGGACTACTACTAAAGGATGTACCGTTTCAGTGTCTACTACTAATGGATGTACCTTTTGAGTGACTACTAATAAAGGATGAACCGTTTCAGTGACTACTACTAATGGATGTACCTTTTCAGTGACTACTAATAAAGGATGAACCGTTTCAGTGACTACTACTAATAAATGTACCTTTTCAGTGACTACTAATAAAGGATGAACCGTTTCAGTGACTACTACTAATAAATGTACCTTTTCAGTGACTACTACTAATAATGGATGTACCTTTTCAGTGACTACTAATAAAGGATGTACCTTTTCAGTGACTACTACTAATGGATGTACCTTTTCAGTGACTACTACTAATGGATGTACCGTTTCAGTGACTACTACTGACGGATGTGCCGTTTTAGGGACTACTACTAAAGGATGTACCGTTTCAGTGTCTACTACTAATGGATGTACCTTTTCAGTGACTACTACTAATAATGGATGTACCTTTTCAGTGACTACTAATAAAGGATGAACCGTTTCAGTGACTACTACTAATAAATGTACCTTTTCAGTGACTACTACTACTAATGGATGTACCTTTTCAGGGACTACTTCTAATGGATGTACCTTTTCAGTGACTACTACTAATAAATGTACCTTTTCAGTGACTACTAATAAAGGATGAACCGTTTCAGTGACTACTACTAATAAATGTACCTTTTCAGTTACTACTACTAATAATGGATGTACCTTTTCAGTGACTACTAATAAAGGATGTACCTTTTCAGTGACTACTACTAATGGATGTACCGTTTCAGTGACTACTACTGACGGATGTGCCGTTTTAGGGACTACTACTAAAGGATGTACCGTTTCAGTGTCTACTACTAATGGATGTACCGTTTCAGTGACTACTACTAATAAATGTACCTTTTCAGTGACTACTAATAAAGGATGAACCGTTTCAGTGACTACTACTAATAAATGTACCTTTTCAGTGACTACTACTAATAATGGATGTACCTTTTCAGTGACTACTAATAAAGGATGTACATTTTCAGTGACTACTACTAATGGATGTACCTTTTCAGTGACTACTACTAATGGATGTACCGTTTCAGTGACTACTACTGACGGCTGTGCCGTTTTAGGGACTACTACTAAAGGATGTACCGTTTCAGTGTCTACTACTAATGGATGTACCTTTTCAGTGACTACTAATAAAGGATGAACCGTTTCAGTGACTACTACTAATGGATGTACCTTTTCAGTGACTACTAATAAAGGATGAACCGTTTCAGTGACTACTACTAATAAATGTACCTTTTCAGTGACTACTAATAAAGGATGAACCGTTTCAGTGACTACTACTAATAAATGTACCTTTTCAGTTACTACTACTAATAATGGATGTACCTTTTCAGTGACTACTAATAAAGGATGTACCTTTTCAGTGACTACTACTAATGGATGTACCGTTTCAGTGACTACTACTGACGGATGTGCCGTTTTAGGGACTACTACTAAAGGATGTACCGTTTCAGTGTCTACTACTAATGGATGTACCGTTTCAGTGACTACTACTAATAAATGTACCTTTTCAGTGACTACTAATAAAGGATGAACCGTTTCAGTGACTACTACTAATAAATGTACCTTTTCAGTGACTACTACTAATAATGGATGTACCTTTTCAGTGACTACTAATAAAGGATGTACATTTTCAGTGACTACTACTAATGGATGTACCTTTTCAGTGACTACTACTAATGGATGTACCGTTTCAGTGACTACTACTGACGGATGTGCCGTTTTAGGGACTACTACTAAAGGATGTGCCGTTTCAGTGTCTACTACTAATGGATGTACCTTTTCAGTGACTACTAATAAAGGATGAACCGTTTCAGTGACTACTACTAATGGATGTACCTTTTCAGTGACTACTAATAAAGGATGAACCGTTTCAGTGACTACTAATAAAGGATGTACCTTTTCAGTGACTACTACTAATGGATGTACCTTTTCAGTGACTACTACTAATGGATGTACCTTTTCAGTGACTACTACTAATAATGGATGTACCTTTTCAGTGACTACTAATAAAGGATGTACATTTTCAGTGACTACTACTAATGGATGTACCTTTTCAGTGACTACTACTAATGGATGTACCGTTTCAGTGACTACTACTGACGGATGTGCCGTTTTAGGGACTACTACTAAAGGATGTGCCGTTTCAGTGTCTACTACTAATGGATGTACCTTTTCAGTGACTACTAATAAAGGATGAACCGTTTCAGTGACTACTACTAATGGATATACCTTTTCAGTGACTACTAATAAAGGATGAACCGTTTCAGTGACTACTAATAAAGGATGTACCTTTTCAGTGACTACTACTAATGGATGTACCTTTTCAGTGACTACTACTAATGGATGTACCTTTTCAGTGACTACTACTGACGGATGTGCCGTTTTAGGGACTACTACTAAAGGATGTACCGTTTCAGTGTCTACTACTAATGGATGTACCTTTTCAGTGACTACTAATAAAGGATGAACCGTTTCAGTGACTACTACTAATAAATGTACCTTTTCAGTGACTACTACTAATAATGGATGTACCTTTTCAGTGACTACTACTAATAATGGATGTACCGTTTCAGTGACTACTACTAATGGATGTACCTTTTCAGTGACTACTAATAAAGGATGAACCGCTTCAGTGACTACTACTAATGGATGTACCTTTTCAGTGACTACTAATAAAGGATGAACCGTTTCAGTGACTACTACTAATAAATGTACCTTTTCAGTGACTACTACTAATATTGGATGTACCTTTTCAGTGACTACTACTACGAATGGATGTACCTTTTCAGTGACTACTACTAATGGATGTACCTTTTCAGTGACTACTAATAAAGGATGTACCTTTTCAGTGACTACTACTAATGGATGTACCGTTTCAGTGACTACTACTGACGGATGTGCCGTTTTAGGGACTACTACTAAAGGATGTACCGTTTCAGTGTCTACTACTAATGGATGTACCTTTTCAGTGACTACTACTAATAATGGATGTACCTTTTCAGTGACTACTAATAAAGGATGAACCGTTTCAGTGACTACTACTAATGGATGTACCTTTTCAGTGACTACTAATAAAGGATGAACCGTTTCAGTGACTACTACTAATAAATGTACCTTTTCAGTGACTACTAATAAAGGATGAACCGTTTCAGTGACTACTACTAATAAATGTACCTTTTCAGTGACTACTACTAATAAATGTACCTTTTCAGTGACTACTACTAATAATGGATGTACCTTTTCAGTGACTACTAATAAAGGATGTACCTTTTCAGTGACTACTACTAATGGATGTACCTTTTCAGTGACTACTACTAATGGATGTACCGTTTCAGTGACTACTACTAATGGATGTACCTTTTCAGTGACTACTACTAATAATGGATGTACCTTTTCAGTGACTACTAATAAAGGATGAACCGTTTCAGTGACTACTACTAATGGATGTACCGTTTCAGTGTCTACTACTAATGGATGTACCTTTTCAGTGACTACTACTAATAATGGATGTACCTTTTCAGTGACTACTAATAAAGGATGAACCGTTTCAGTGACTACTACTAATGGATGTACCTTTTCAGTGACTACTAATAAAGGATGAACCGTTTCAGTGACTACTACTAATAAATGTACCTTTTCAGTGACTACTACTAATAATGGATGTACCTTTTCAGTGACTACTACTACGAATGGATGTACCTTTTCAGTGACTACTACTAATGGATGTACCTTTTCAGTGACTACTACTAATGGATGTACCTTTTCAGTGACTACTACTAATGGATGTACCTTTTCAGTGACGACTACTACTAATGGATGTACCTTTTCAGTGACTACTACTAATAATGGATGTACCTTTTCAGTGACTACTACTAATGGATGTACCTTTTCAGTGACTACTACTACTAATGGATGTACCTTTTCAGGGACTACTACTAATGGATGTACCTTTTCAGTGACTACTACTAATAATGGATGTACCTTTTCAGTGACTACTACTAACGGATGTACCTTTTCAGTGACTACTACTAACGGATGTACCTTTTCAGTGACTACTACTAATGGATGTACCTTTTCAGTGACTACTACTAATGGATGTACCTTTTCAGTGACTACTACTAATGGATGTACCTTTTCAGTGACTACTACTAATGGATGTACCTTTTCAGTGACTACTACTAATGGATGTACCTTTTCAGTGACTACTACTAATAATGGATGTACCTTTTCAGTGACTACTACTAATGGATGTACCTTTTCAGTGACTACTACTAATGGATGTACCTTTTCAGTGACTACTACTAATGGATGTACCTTTTCAGTGACTACTACTAATGGATGTACCTTTTCAGTGACTACTACTAATAAATGTACCTTTTCAGTGACTACTACTAATAATGGATGTACCTTTTCAGTGACTACTACTAATGGATGTACCTTTTCAGTGACTACTACTACTAATGGATGTACCTTTTCAGTGACTACTACTAATAATGGATGTACCTTTTCAGTGACTACTACTAATGGATGTACCTTTTCAGTGACTACTACTACTAATGGATGTACCTTTTCAGGGACTACTTCTAATGGATGTACCTTTCAGTGACTACTACTAATAAATGTACCTTTTCAGTGACTACTAGTAAAGGATGAACCGTTTCAGTGACTACTACTAATAATGGATGTACCTTTTCAGTGACTACTAATAAAGGATGTACCTTTTCAGTGACTACTACTAATGGATGTACCGTTTCAGTGACTACTACTGACGGATGTGCCGTTTTAGGGACTACTACTAAAGGATGTACCGTTTCAGTGTCTACTACTAATGGATGTACCTTTTCAGTGACTACTACTAATAATGGATGTACCTTTTCAGTGACTACTAATAAAGGATGAACCGTTTCAGTGACTACTACTAATGGATGTACCTTTTCAGTGACTACTAATAAAGGATGAACCGTTTCAGTGACTACTACTAATAAATGTACCTTTTCAGTGACTACTAATAAAGGATGAACCGTTTCAGTGACTACTACTAATAAATGTACCTTTTCAGTGACTACTACTAATAAATGTACCTTTTCAGTGACTACTACTAATAATGGATGTACCTTTTCAGTGACTACTAATAAAGGATGTACCTTTTCAGTGACTACTACTAATGGATGTACCTTTTCAGTGACTACTACTAATGGATGTACCGTTTCAGTGACTACTACTAATGGATGTACCTTTTCAGTGACTACTACTAATAATGGATGTACCTTTTCAGTGACTACTAATAAAGGATGAACCGTTTCAGTGACTACTACTAATGGATGTACCGTTTCAGTGTCTACTACTAATGGATGTACCTTTTCAGTGACTACTACTAATAATGGATGTACCTTTTCAGTGACTACTAATAAAGGATGAACCGTTTCAGTGACTACTACTAATGGATGTACCTTTTCAGTGACTACTAATAAAGGATGAACCGTTTCAGTGACTACTACTAATAAATGTACCTTTTCAGTGACTACTACTAATAATGGATGTACCTTTTCAGTGACTACTACTACGAATGGATGTACCTTTTCAGTGACTACTACTAATGGATGTACCTTTTCAGTGACTACTACTAATGGATGTACCTTTTCAGTGACTACTACTAATGGATGTACCTTTTCAGTGACGACTACTACTAATGGATGTACCTTTTCAGTGACTACTACTAATAATGGATGTACCTTTTCAGTGACTACTACTAATGGATGTACCTTTTCAGTGACTACTACTACTAATGGATGTACCTTTTCAGGGACTACTACTAATGGATGTACCTTTTCAGTGACTACTACTAATAATGGATGTACCTTTTCAGTGACTACTACTAACGGATGTACCTTTTCAGTGACTACTACTAACGGATGTACCTTTTCAGTGACTACTACTAATGGATGTACCTTTTCAGTGACTACTACTAATGGATGTACCTTTTCAGTGACTACTACTAATGGATGTACCTTTTCAGTGACTACTACTAATGGATGTACCTTTTCAGTGACTAGTACTAATGGATGTACCTTTTCAGTGACTACTACTAATAATGGATGTACCTTTTCAGTGACTACTACTAATGGATGTACCTTTTCAGTGACTACTACTAATGGATGTACCTTTTCAGTGACTACTACTAATGGATGTACCTTTTCAGTGACTACTACTAATGGATGTACCTTTTCAGTGACTACTACTAATAGATGTACCTTTTCAGTGACTACTACTAATAATGGATGTACCTTTTCAGTGACTACTACTAATGGATGTACCTTTTCAGTGACTACTACTACTAATGGATGTACCTTTTCAGTGACTACTACTAATAATGGATGTACCTTTTCAGTGACTACTACTAATGGATGTACCTTTTCAGTGACTACTACTACTAATGGATGTACCTTTTCAGGGACTACTTCTAATGGATGTACCTTTTCAGTGACTACTACTAATAAATGTACCTTTTCAGTGACTACTAATAAAGGATGAACCGTTTCAGTGACTACTACTAATAATGGATGTACCTTTTCAGTGACTACTAATAAAGGATGTACCTTTTCAGTGACTACTACTAATGGATGTACCTTTTCAGTGACTACTACTAATGGATGTACCGTTTCAGTGACTACTACTGACGGCTGTGCCGTTTTAGGGACTACTACTAAAGGATGTACCGTTTCAGTGTCTACTACTAATGGATGTACCTTTTCAGTGACTACTAATAAAGGATGAACCGTTTCAGTGACTACTACTAATGGATGTACCTTTTCAGTGACTACTAATAAAGGATGAACCGTTTCAGTGACTACTACTAATAAATGTACCATTTCAGTGACTACTAATAAAGGATGAACCGTTTCAGTGACTACTACTAATAAATGTACCTTTTCAGTGACTACTACTAATAATGGATGTACCTTTTCAGTGACTACTAATAAAGGATGTACCTTTTCAGTGACTACTACTAATGGATGTACCTTTTCAGTGACTACTACTAATGGATGTACCGTTTCAGTGACTACTACTGACGGATGTGCCGTTTTAGGGACTACTACTAAAGGATGTACCGTTTCAGTGTCTACTACTAATGGATGTACCTTTTCAGTGACTACTACTAATAATGGATGTACCTTTTCAGTGACTACTACTAAAGGATGAACCGTTTCAGTAACTACTACTAATGGATGTACCTTTTCAGTGACTACTAATAAAGGATGAACCGTTTCAGTGACTACTACTAATAAATGTACCTTTTCAGTGACTACTACTAATAATGGATGTACCTTTTCAGTGACTACTACTACGAATGGATGTACCTTTTCAGTTACTACTACTAATGGATGTACCTTTTCAGTGACTACTACTAATGGATGTACCTTTTCAGTGACTACTACTAATGGATGTACCTTTTCAGTGACGACTACTACTAATGGATGTACCTTTTCAGTGACTACTACTAATGGATGTACCTTTTCAGTGACTACTACTAATGGATGTACCTTTTCAGTGACTACTACTAATGGATGTACCTTTTCAGTGACTACTTCTAATGGATGTACCTTTTCAGTGACTACTACTAATGGATGTACCTTTTCAGTGACTACTACTAATGGATGTACCTTTTCAGTGACTACTACTAACGGATGTACCTTTTCAGTGACTACTACTAACGGATGTACCTTTTCAGTGACTACTACTAATGGATGTACCTTTTCAGTGACTACTACTAATGGATGTACCTTTTCAGTGACTACTACTAATGGATGTACATTTTCAGTGACTACTACTAATGGATGTACCTTTTCAGTGACTACTACTAATAATGGATGTACCTTTTCAGTGACTACTACTAATGGATGTACCTTTTCAGTGACTACTACTAATGGATGTACCTTTTCAGTGACTACTACTAATAATGGATGTACCTTTTCAGTGACTACTACTAATAAATGTACCTTTTCAGTGACTACTACTAATAATGGATGTACCTTTTCAGTGACTACTACTAATGGATGTACCTTTTCAGTGACTACTACTAATGGATGTACCTTTTCAGTGACTACAACTACTAATGGATGTACCTTTTCAGGGACTACTACTAATGGATGTACCTTTTCAGTGACTACTACTAATGGATGTACCTTTTCAGTGACTACTACTAATAATGGATGTACCTTTTCAGTGACTACTACTAATGGATGTACCTTTTCAGTGACTACTACTAATGGATGTACCTTTTCAGGGACTACTTCTAATGGATGTACCTTTTCAGTGACTACTACTAATGGATTTACCTTTTCAGTGACTACTACTACTAATGAATGTACCCTTTCAGTGACTACTACTAATGGATGTACCTTTTCAGTGACTACTACTAATGGATGTACCTTTTCAGTGACTACTACTAATGGATGTACCTTTTCAGTGACTACTACTAATAATGGATGTACCTTTTCAGTGACTACTACTAATGGATGTACCTTTTCAGTGACTACTACTAATGGATGTACCTTTTCAGTTACTACTACTAATAATGGATGTACCTTTTCAGTGACTACTACTAATGGATTTACCTTTTCAGTGACTACTACTACTAATGAATGTACCTTTTCAGTGACTACTACTAATGGATGTACCTTTTCAGTGACTACTACTAATGGATTTACCTTTTCAGTGACTACTACTAATGGATTTACCTTTTCAGTGACTACTACTACTAATGAATGTACCTTTTCAGTGACTACTACTAATGGATGTACCTTTTCAGTGACTACTACTAATGGATGTACCGTTTCAGTGACTACTACTGACGGATGTGCCGTTTTAGGGACTACTACTAAAGGATGTACCGTTTCAGTGTGTACTACTAATGGATGTACCTTTTCAGTGACTACTAATAAAGGATGAACCGTTTCAGTGACTACTACTAATGGATGTACCTTTTCAGTGACTACTAATAAAGGATGAACCGTTTCAGTGACTACTACTAATAAATGTACCTTTTCAGTGACTACTAATAAAGGATGAACCGTTTCAGTGACTACTACTAATAAATGTACCTTTTCAGTGACTACTACTAATAATGGATGTACCTTTTCAGTGACTACTAATAAAGGATGTACATTTTCAGTGACTACTACTAATGGATGTACCTTTTCAGTGACTACTACTAATGGATGTACCGTTTCAGTGACTACTACTGACGGATGTGCCGTTTTAGGGACTACTACTAAAGGATGTGCCGTTTCAGTGTCTACTACTAATGGATGTAACTTTTCAGTGACTACTAATAAAGGATGAACCGTTTCAGTGACTACTACTAATGGATGTACCTTTTCAGTGACTACTAATAAAGGATGAACCGTTTCAGTGACTACTAATAAAGGATGTACCTTTTCAGTGACTACTACTAATGGATGTACCTTTTCAGTGACTACTACTAATGGATGTACCTTTTCAGTGACTACTACTGACGGATGTGCCGTTTTAGGGACTACTACTAAAGGATGTACCGTTTCAGTGTGTACTACTAATGGATGTACCTTTTCAGTGACTACTAATAAAGGATGAACCGTTTCAGTGACTACTACTAATGGATGTACCTTTTCAGTGACTACTAATAAAGGATGAACCGTTTCAGTGACTACTACTAATAAATGTACCTTTTCAGTGACTACTAATAAAGGATGAACCGTTTCAGTGACTACTACTAATAAATGTACCTTTTCAGTGACTACTACTAATAATGGATGTACCTTTTCAGTGACTACTAATAAAGGATGTACATTTTCAGTGACTACTACTAATGGATGTACCTTTTCAGTGACTACTACTAATGGATGTACCGTTTCAGTGACTACTACTGACGGATGTGCCGTTTTAGGGACTACTACTAAAGGATGTGCCGTTTCAGTGTCTACTACTAATGGATGTACCTTTTCAGTGACTACTAATAAAGGATGAACCGTTTCAGTGACTACTACTAATGGATGTACCTTTTCAGTGACTACTAATAAAGGATGAACCGTTTCAGTGACTACTAATAAAGGATGTACCTTTTCAGTGACTACTACTAATGGATGTACCTTTTCAGTGACTACTACTAATGGATGTAGCTTTTCAGTGACTACTACTGACGGATGTGCCGTTTTAGGGACTACTACTAAAGGATGTACCGTTTCAGTGTCTACTACTAATGGATGTACCTTTTCAGTGACTACTAATAAAGGATGAACCGTTTCAGTGACTACTACTAATAAATGTACCTTTTCAGTGACTACTACTAATAATGGATGTACCTTTTCAGTGACTACTACTAATAATGGATGTACCGTTTCAGTGACTACTACTAATGGATGTACCTTTTCAGTGACTACTAATAAAGGATGAACCGTTTCAGTGACTACTACTAATGGATGTACCTTTTCAGTGACTACTAATAAAGGATGAACCGTTTCAGTGACTACTACTAATAAATGTACCTTTTCAGTGACTACTACTAATAATGGATGTACCTTTTCAGTGACTACTACTACGAATGGATGTACCTTTTCAGTGACTACTACTAATGGATGTACCTTTTCAGTGACTACTACTAATGGATGTACCTTTTCAGTGACGACTACTACTAATGGATGTACCTTTTCAGTGATGACTACTACTAATGGATGTACCTTTTCAGTGACTAATGGTCCATTATTAGTAGTCCCTAAAAAGGTACATCCATTAGCAGAGGATGTACCTTTTCAGGGACCACTACTAATGGATGTACCTTTTCGGTGACTACTACTAATGGATGTACCTTTTCAGTGACTAATGGTCCATTATTAGTAGTCCCTAAAAAGGTACATCCATTAGCAGAGGATGTACCTTTTCAGGGACCACTACTAAAGGATGTACTGTTTCAGTGACTACTACTAATGGATGTACCGTTTCAGTGACTACTACTGACGGATGTGCCGTTTTAGGGACTACTACTAAAGGATGTACCGTTTCAGTGTGTACTACTAATGGATGTACCTTTTCAGTGACTACTAATAAAGGATGAACCGTTTCAGTGACTACTACTAATGGATGTACCTTTTCAGTGACTACTAATAAAGGATGAACCGTTTCAGTGACTACTACTAATAAATGTACCTTTTCAGTGACTACTAATAAAGGATGAACCGTTTCAGTGACTACTACTAATAAATGTACCTTTTCAGTGACTACTACTAATAATGGATGTACCTTTTCAGTGACTACTAATAAAGGATGTACCTTTTCAGTGACTACTACTAATGGATGTACCTTTTCAGTGACTACTACTAATGGATGTACCGTTTCAGTGACTACTACTGATGGATGTGCCGTTTTAGGGACTACTACTAAAGGATGTACCGTTTCAGTGTCTACTACTAATGGATGTACCTTTTCAGTGACTACTAATAAAGGATGAACCGTTTCAGTGACTACTACTAATGGATGTACCTTTTCAGTGACTACTAATAAAGGATGAACCGTTTCAGTGACTACTACTAATAAATGTACCTTTTCAGTGACTACTAATAAAGGATGAACCGTTTCAGTGACTACTACTAATAAATGTACCTTTTCAGTGACTACTACTAATAATGGATGTACCTTTTCAGTGACTACTAATAAAGGATGTACCTTTTCAGTGACTACTACTAATGGATGTACCTTTTCAGTGACTACTACTAATGGATGTACCGTTTCAGTGACTACTACTGACGGATGTGCCGTTTTAGGGACTACTACTAAAGGATGTACCGTTTCAGTGTCTACTACTAATGGATGTACCTTTTCAGTGACTACTACTAATAATGGATGTACCTTTTCAGTGACTACTAATAAAGGATGAACCGTTTCAGTGACTACTACTAATAAATGTACCTTTTCAGTGACTACTACTACTAATGGATGTACCTTTTCAGGGACTACTTCTAATGGATGTACCTTTTCAGTGACTACTACTAATAAATGTACCTTTTCAGTGACTACTAATAAAGGATGAACCGTTTCAGTGACTACTACTACTAATGGATGTACCTTTTCAGGGACTACTTCTAATGGATGTACCTTTTCAGTGACTACTACTAATAAATGTACCTTTTCAGTGACTACTAATAAAGGATGAACCGTTTCAGTGACTACTACTAATAAATGTACCTTTTCAGTGACTACTACTAATAATGGATGTACCTTTTCAGTGACTACTAATAAAGGATGTACCTTTTCAGTGACTACAACTACTAATGGATGTACCTTTTCAGTGACTACTACTAATGGATGTACCTTTTCAGTGACTACAACTACTAATGGATGTACCTTTTCAGGGACTACTACTAATGGATGTACCTTTTCAGTGACTACTACTAATGGATGTACCTTTTCAGTGACTACTACTAATAATGGATGTACCTTTTCAGTGACTACTACTAATGGATGTACCTTTTCAGTGACTACTACTAATGGATGTACCTTTTCAGGGACTACTTCTAATGGATGTACCTTTTCAGTGACTACTACTAATGGATTTACCTTTTCAGTGACTACTACTACTAATGAATGTACCCTTTCAGTGACTACTACTAATGGATGTACCTTTTCAGTGACTACTACTAATGGATGTACCTTTTCAGTGACTACTACTAATGGATGTACCTTTTCAGTGACTACTACTAATAATGGATGTACCTTTTCAGTGACTACTACTAATGGATGTACCTTTTCAGTGACTACTACTAATGGATGTACCTTTTCAGTTACTACTACTAATAATGGATGTACCTTTTCAGTGACTACTACTAATGGATTTACCTTTTCAGTGACTACTACTACTAATGAATGTACCTTTTCAGTGACTACTACTAATGGATGTACCTTTTCAGTGACTACTACTAATGGATTTACCTTTTCAGTGACTACTACTACTAATGAATGTACCTTTTCAGTGACTACTACTAATGGATGTACCTTTTCAGTGACTACTACTAATGGATGTACCGTTTCAGTGACTACTACTGACGGATGTGCCGTTTTAGGGACTACTACTAAAGGATGTACCGTTTCAGTGTGTACTACTAATGGATGTACCTTTTCAGTGACTACTAATAAAGGATGAACCGTTTCAGTGACTACTACTAATGGATGTACCTTTTCAGTGACTACTAATAAAGGATGAACCGTTTCAGTGACTACTACTAATAAATGTACCTTTTCAGTGACTACTAATAAAGGATGAACCGTTTCAGTGACTACTACTAATAAATGTACCTTTTCAGTGACTACTACTAATAATGGATGTACCTTTTCAGTGACTACTAATAAAGGATGTACATTTTCAGTGACTACTACTAATGGATGTACCTTTTCAGTGACTACTACTAATGGATGTACCGTTTCAGTGACTACTACTGACGGATGTGCCGTTTTAGGGACTACTACTAAAGGATGTGCCGTTTCAGTGTCTACTACTAATGGATGTAACTTTTCAGTGACTACTAATAAAGGATGAACCGTTTCAGTGACTACTACTAATGGATGTACCTTTTCAGTGACTACTAATAAAGGATGAACCGTTTCAGTGACTACTAATAAAGGATGTACCTTTTCAGTGACTACTACTAATGGATGTACCTTTTCAGTGACTACTACTAATGGATGTACCTTTTCAGTGACTACTACTGACGGATGTGCCGTTTTAGGGACTACTACTAAAGGATGTACCGTTTCAGTGTGTACTACTAATGGATGTACCTTTTCAGTGACTACTAATAAAGGATGAACCGTTTCAGTGACTACTACTAATGGATGTACCTTTTCAGTGACTACTAATAAAGGATGAACCGTTTCAGTGACTACTACTAATAAATGTACCTTTTCAGTGACTACTAATAAAGGATGAACCGTTTCAGTGACTACTACTAATAAATGTACCTTTTCAGTGACTACTACTAATAATGGATGTACCTTTTCAGTGACTACTAATAAAGGATGTACATTTTCAGTGACTACTACTAATGGATGTACCTTTTCAGTGACTACTACTAATGGATGTACCGTTTCAGTGACTACTACTGACGGATGTGCCGTTTTAGGGACTACTACTAAAGGATGTGCCGTTTCAGTGTCTACTACTAATGGATGTACCTTTTCAGTGACTACTAATAAAGGATGAACCGTTTCAGTGACTACTACTAATGGATGTACCTTTTCAGTGACTACTAATAAAGGATGAACCGTTTCAGTGACTACTAATAAAGGATGTACCTTTTCAGTGACTACTACTAATGGATGTACCTTTTCAGTGACTACTACTAATGGATGTAGCTTTTCAGTGACTACTACTGACGGATGTGCCGTTTTAGGGACTACTACTAAAGGATGTACCGTTTCAGTGTCTACTACTAATGGATGTACCTTTTCAGTGACTACTAATAAAAGGATGAACCGTTTCAGTGACTACTACTAATAAATGTACCTTTTCAGTGACTACTACTAATAATGGATGTACCTTTTCAGTGACTACTACTAATAATGGATGTACCGTTTCAGTGACTACTACTAATGGATGTACCTTTTCAGTGACTACTAATAAAGGATGAACCGTTTCAGTGACTACTACTAATGGATGTACCTTTTCAGTGACTACTAATAAAGGATGAACCGTTTCAGTGACTACTACTAATAAATGTACCTTTTCAGTGACTACTACTAATAATGGATGTACCTTTTCAGTGACTACTACTACGAATGGATGTACCTTTTCAGTGACTACTACTAATGGATGTACCTTTTCAGTGACTACTACTAATGGATGTACCTTTTCAGTGACGACTACTACTAATGGATGTACCTTTTCAGTGACGACTACTACTAATGGATGTACCTTTTCAGTGACTAATGGTCCATTATTAGTAGTCCCTAAAAAGGTACATCCATTAGCAGAGGATGTACCTTTTCAGGGACCACTACTAATGGATGTACCTTTTCGGTGACTACTACTAATGGATGTACCTTTTCAGTGACTAATGGTCCATTATTAGTAGTCCCTAAAAAGGTACATCCATTAGCAGAGGATGTACCTTTTCAGGGACCACTACTAAAGGATGTACTGTTTCAGTGACTACTACTAATGGATGTACCGTTTCAGTGACTACTACTGACGGATGTGCCGTTTTAGGGACTACTACTAAAGGATGTACCGTTTCAGTGTGTACTACTAATGGATGTACCTTTTCAGTGACTACTACTAATGGATGTACCTTTTCAGTGACTACTAATAAAGGATGAACCGTTTCAGTGACTACTACTAATAAATGTACCTTTTCAGTGACTACTAATAAAGGATGAACCGTTTCAGTGACTACTACTAATAAATGTACCTTTTCAGTGACTACTACTAATAATGGATGTACCTTTTCAGTGACTACTAATAAAGGATGTACCTTTTCAGTGACTACTACTAATGGATGTACCTTTTCAGTGACTACTACTAATGGATGTACCGTTTCAGTGACTACTACTGATGGATGTGCCGTTTTAGGGACTACTACTAAAGGATGTACCGTTTCAGTGTCTACTACTAATGGATGTACCTTTTCAGTGACTACTAATAAAGGATGAACCGTTTCAGTGACTACTACTAATGGATGTACCTTTTCAGTGACTACTAATAAAGGATGAACCGTTTCAGTGACTACTACTAATAAATGTACCTTTTCAGTGACTACTAATAAAGGATGAACCGTTTCAGTGACTACTACTAATAAATGTACCTTTTCAGTGACTACTACTAATAATGGATGTACCTTTTCAGTGACTACTAAGGATGTACCTTTTCAGTGACTACTACTAATGGATGTACCTTTTCAGTGACTACTACTAATGGATGTACCGTTTCAGTGACTACTACTGACGGATGTGCCGTTTTAGGGACTACTACTAAAGGATGTACCGTTTCAGTGTCTACTACTAATGGATGTACCTTTTCAGTGACTACTACTAATAATGGATGTACCTTTTCAGTGACTACTAATAAAGGATGAACCGTTTCAGTGACTACTACTAATAAATGTACCTTTTCAGTGACTACTACTACTAATGGATGTACCTTTTCAGGGACTACTTCTAATGGATGTACCTTTTCAGTGACTACTACTAATAAATGTACCTTTTCAGTGACTACTAATAAAGGATGAACCGTTTCAGTGACTACTACTACTAATGGATGTACCTTTTCAGGGACTACTTCTAATGGATGTACCTTTTCAGTGACTACTACTAATAAATGTACCTTTTCAGTGACTACTAATAAAGGATGAACCGTTTCAGTGACTACTACTAATAAATGTACCTTTTCAGTGACTACTACTAATAATGGATGTACCTTTTCAGTGACTACTAATAAAGGATGTACCTTTTCAGTGACTACAACTACTAATGGATGTACCTTTTCAGGGACTACTTCTAATGGATGTACCTTTTCAGTGACTACTACTAATAAATGTACCTTTTCAGTGACTACTAATAAAGGATGAACCGTTTCAGTGACTACTACTACTAATGGATGTACCTTTTCAGGGACTACTTCTAATGGATGTACCTTTTCAGTGACTACTACTAATAAATGTACCTTTTCAGTGACTACTAATAAAGGATGAACCGTTTCAGTGACTACTACTAATAAATGTACCTTTTCAGTGACTACTACTAATAATGGATGTACCTTTTCAGTGACTACTAATAAAGGATGTACCTTTTCAGTGACTACAACTACTAATGGATGTACCTTTTCAGGGACTACTTCTAATGGATGTACCTTTTCAGTGACTACTACTAATAAATGTACCTTTTCAGTGACTACTAATAAAGGATGAACCATTTCAGTTACTACTACTAATAAATGTACCTTTTCAGTGACTACTACTAATAATGGATGTACCTTTTCAGTGACTACTACTAATGGATGTACCTTTTCAGTGACTACTACTAATGGATGTACCGTTTCAGTGACTACTACTGACGGCTGTGCCGTTTTAGGGACTACTACTAAAGGATGTACCGTTTCAGTGTCTACTACTAATGGATGTACCTTTTCAGTGACTACTAATAAAGGATGAACCGTTTCAGTGACTACTACTAATGGATGTACCTTTTCAGTGACTACTAATAAAGGATGAACCGTTTCAGTGACTACTACTAATAAATGTACCTTTTCAGTGACTACTAATAAAGGATGAACCGTTTCAGTGACTACTACTAATAAATGTACCTTTTCAGTTACTACTACTAATAATGGATGTACCTTTTCAGTGACTACTAATAAAGGATGTACATTTTCAGTGACTACTACTAATGGATGTACCTTTTCAGTGACTACTACTAATGGATGTACCGTTTCAGTGACTACTACTGACGGATGTGCCGTTTTAGGGACTACTACTAAAGGATGTACCGTTTCAGTGTCTACTACTAATGGATGTACCTTTTCAGTGACTACTACTAATAAATGTACCTTTTCAGTGACTACTACTAATAATGGATCTACCTTTTCAGTGACTACTACTACGAATGGATGTACCTTTTCAGTTACTACTACTAATGGATGTACCTTTTCAGTGACTACTACTAATGGATGTACCTTTTCAGTGACTACTACTAATGGATGTACCTTTTCAGTGACGACTACTACTAATGGATGTACCTTTTCAGTGACTACTACTAATAATGGATGTACCTTTTCAGTGACTACTACTAATGGATGTACCTTTTCAGTGACTACTACTACTAATGGATGTACCTTTTCAGGGACTACTACTAATGGATGTACCTTTTCAGTGACTACTACTAATAATGGATGTACCTTTTCAGTGACTACTACTAACGGATGTACCTTTTCAGTGACTACTACTAACGGATGTACCTTTTCAGTGACTACTACTAATGGATGTACCTTTTCAGTGACTACTACTAATGGATGTACCTTTTCAGTGACTACTACTAATGGATGTACCTTTTCAGTGACTACTACTAATGGATGTACCTTTTCAGTGACTACTACTAATAATGGATGTACCTTTTCAGTGACTACTACTAATGGATGTACCTTTTCAGTGACTACTACTAATGGATGTACCTTTTCAGTGACTACTACTAATGGATGTACCTTTTCAGTGACTACTACTAATGGATGTACCTTTTCAGTGACTACTACTAATAAATGTACCTTTTCAGTGACTACTACTAATAATGGATGTACCTTTTCAGTGACTACTACTAATGGATGTACCTTTTCAGTGACTACTACTACTAATGGATGTACCTTTTCAGTGACTACTACTAATAATGGATGTACCTTTTCAGTGACTACTACTAATGGATGTACCTTTTCAGTGACTACTACTACTAATGGATGTACCTTTTCAGGGACTACTTCTAATGGATGTACCTTTTCAGTGACTACTACTAATAAATGTACCTTTTCAGTGACTACTAATAAAGGATGAACCGTTTCAGTGACTACTACTAATAATGGATGTACCTTTTCAGTGACTACTAATAAAGGATGTACCTTTTCAGTGACTACTACTAATGGATGTACCTTTTCAGTGACTACTACTAATGGATGTACCGTTTCAGTGACTACTACTGACGGCTGTGCCGTTTTAGGGACTACTACTAAAGGATGTACCGTTTCAGTGTCTACTACTAATGGATGTACCTTTTCAGTGACTACTAATAAAGGATGAACCGTTTCAGTGACTACTACTAATGGATGTACCTTTTCAGTGACTACTAATAAAGGATGAACCGTTTCAGTGACTACTACTAATAAATGTACCATTTCAGTGACTACTAATAAAGGATGAACCGTTTCAGTGACTACTACTAATAAATGTACCTTTTCAGTGACTACTACTAATAATGGATGTACCTTTTCAGTGACTACTAATAAAGGATGTACCTTTTCAGTGACTACTACTAATGGATGTACCTTTTCAGTGACTACTACTAATGGATGTACCGTTTCAGTGACTACTACTGACGGATGTGCCGTTTTAGGGACTACTACTAAAGGATGTACCGTTTCAGTGTCTACTACTAATGGATGTACCTTTTCAGTGACTACTACTAATAATGGATGTACCTTTTCAGTGACTACTAATAAAGGATGAACCGTTTCAGTGACTACTACTAATGGATGTACCTTTTCAGTGACTACTAATAAAGGATGAACCGTTTCAGTGACTACTACTAATAAATGTACCTTTTCAGTGACTACTACTAATAATGGATGTACCTTTTCAGTGACTACTACTACGAATGGATGTACCTTTTCAGTTACTACTACTAATGGATGTACCTTTTCAGTGACTACTACTAATGGATGTACCTTTTCAGTGACTACTACTAATGGATGTACCTTTTCAGTGACGACTACTACTAATGGATGTACCTTTTCAGTGACTACTACTAATGGATGTACCTTTTCAGTGACTACTACTAATGGATGTACCTTTTCAGTGACTACTACTAATGGATGTACCTTTTCAGTGACTACTTCTAATGGATGTACCTTTTCAGTGACTACTACTAATGGATGTACCTTTTCAGTGACTACTACTAATGGATGTACCTTTTCAGTGACTACTACTAACGGATGTACCTTTTCAGTGACTACTACTAACGGATGTACCTTTTCAGTGACTACTACTAATGGATGTACCTTTTCAGTGACTACTACTAATGGATGTACCTTTTCAGTGACTACTACTAATGGATGTACCTTTTCAGTGACTACTACTAATAATGGATGTACCTTTTCAGTGACTACTACTAATGGATGTACCTTTTCAGTGACTACTACTAATGGATGTACCTTTTCAGTGACTACTACTAATAATGGATGTACCTTTTCAGTGACTACTACTAATAAATGTACCTTTTCAGTGACTACTACTAATAATGGATGTACCTTTTCAGTGACTACTACTAATGGATGTACCTTTTCAGTGACTACTACTAATGGATGTACCTTTTCAGTGACTACAACTACTAATGGATGTACCTTTTCAGGGACTACTACTAATGGATGTACCTTTTCAGTGACTACTACTAATGGATGTACCTTTTCAGTGACTACTACTAATAATGGATGTACCTTTTCAGTGACTACTACTAATGGATGTACCTTTTCAGTGACTACTACTAATGGATGTACCTTTTCAGGGACTACTTCTAATGGATGTACCTTTTCAGTGACTACTACTAATGGATTTACCTTTTCAGTGACTACTACTACTAATGAATGTACCTTTTCAGTGACTACTACTAATGGATGTACCTTTTCAGTGACTACTACTAATGGATGTACCTTTTCAGTGACTACTACTAATGGATGTACCTTTTCAGTGACTACTACTAATGGATGTACCTTTTCAGTGACTACTACTAATAATGGATGTACCTTTTCAGTGACTACTACTAATGGATGTACCTTTTCAGTGACTACTACTAATGGATGTACCTTTTCAGTGACTACTACTAATAATGGATGTACCTTTTCAGTGACTACTACTAATGGATTTACCTTTTCAGTGACTACTACTACTAATGAATGTACCTTTTCAGTGACTACTACTAATGGATGTACCTTTTCAGTGACTACTACTAATGGATTTACCTTTTCAGTGACTACTACTACTAATGAATGTACCTTTTCAGTGACTACTACTAATGGATGTACCTTTTCAGTGACTACTACTAATGGATGTACCTTTTCAGTGACTACTACTAATGGATGTACCTTTTCAGTGACTACTACTAATGGATGTACCTTTTCAGTGACTACTACTAATAATGGATGTACCTTTTCAGTGACTACTACTAATGGATGTACCTTTTCAGTGACTACTACTAATGGATGTACCTTTTCAGTGACTACTACTACTAATGGATGTACCTTTTCAGTGACTACTACTACTAATGAATGTACCTTTTCAGTGACTACTACTAATGGATGTACCTTTTCAGTGACTACTACTAATGGATGTACCTTTTCAGTGACTACTACTAATGGATGTACCTTTTCAGTGACTACTACTAATAATGGATGTACCTTTTCAGTGACTACTACTAATGAATGTACCTTTTCAGTGACTACTACTAATGGATGTACCTTTTCAGTGACTACTACTAATGGATTTACCTTTTCAGTGACTACTACTACTAATGAATGTACCTTTTCAGTGACTACTACTAATGGATGTACCTTTTCAGTGACTACTACTAATGGATGTACCTTTTCAGTGACTACTACTAATGGATGTACCTTTTCAGTGACTACTACTAATAATGGATGTACCTTTTCAGTGACTACTAATAATGGATGTACCTTTTCAGTGACTACTACTAATAATGGATGTACCTTTTCAGTGACTACTAATAATGGATGTACCTTTTCAGTGACTACTAATAATGGATGTACCTTTTCAGTGACTACTACTAATGGATGTACCTTTTCAGTGACTACTACTAATAATGGATGTACCTTTTCAGTGACTACTACTAATGGATGTACCTTTTCAGTGACTACTACTAATAATGGATGTACCTTTTCAGTGACTACTAATAATGGATGTACCTTTTCAGTGACTACTAATAATGGATGTACCTTTTCAGTGACTACTACTAATGGATGTACCTTTTCAGTGACTACTACTAATAATGGATGTACCTTTTCAGTGACTACTACTAATGGATGTACCTTTTCAGTGACTACTACTAATAATGGATGTACCTTTTCAGTGACTACTAATAATGGATGTACCTTTTCAGTGACTACTACTAATAATGGATGTACCTTTTCAGTGACTACTAATAATGGATGTACCTTTTCAGTGACTACTAATAATGGATGTACCTTTTCAGTGACTACTACTAATGGATGTACCTTTTCAGTGACTACTACTAATAATGGATGTACCTTTTCAGTGACTACTACTAATGGATGTACCTTTTCAGTGACTACTACTAATAATGGATGTACCTTTTCAGTGACTACTACTAATGGATGTACCTTTTCAGAGGCTCCTTGCTTCTGTGGCTTGCTCCTGCTCTCCCTGGCGTGCAGCTGATGCAGGACTTGGTTGTAAAACATCTCCAGTTCTTGTCGCACACTCTTCAGAGCCTCTTCTAACGGCGCCGTGGCCTTCTTGGTATCAAAATACTTCTTTTTCCAGCTGTCACGAGCTGGTGGAGTCACAAAAGACAAAAAAAACATTAGTGCAAATACCACCAAAAATGTTTAAAAGAACTTAAACTACTTACTAAACATTCCAAGTGACATAATCATTCATAATTTTACTGTACTTTTTTTTTCCAATGATGTCATTAAATACACGTCTATTTCTACATTTTGTTTTTAAATATGTTTATTAAACAAATGTTAAAATATTTTACTTTTTCTATCAACTACAGTAGAAAAATGTTTGAGTTTTTTACCTTATTTAATTGTATAGTTAATGACATTTATAATATTTCAGAAAAAATTAATTAAATTAAGGAAAAACTATTTTGGTCATTAACTTAAGGCTTAATCCTTTTTACAAATGATCATTTTAAATGTATATTCTTACAAAATATTGATGTACATATATCCATGTACATACAGTCCTGGTCAAAAGTTTACATACACTTGTAAAGAACATCATGTCTTGACTTTCCCATCATTTCTACAAGTCTTATTTATTTTGTGATGTAGTAATTGGAACACATAATATTCATGAAGTTTGCTTCTTTTATGAATTTATTATGTCTCTACTGAAAATGCGAGGGTCAAAAGTATACGTACAGCAATGTTAATATTTGCTTACATGTCCCTTGGCAAGTTTCACTGCAATAAGGTGATTTTGGTAGTCATCAACAAGCTTCTGTTTGAATTGTTGACCACTCCTCTTGACAAAATTGGTGCAGTTCAGCTAAATGTGTTGCTTTTCTGTCATTAACTTGTTTCTTCAGCATTGTCCACACGTTTGGGAAGGCCATTCCAAACCCTTCATTCTAGCCTGATTTAGCCATTCCTTTACCACTTTAAACGTGTGTTTGGGGTCATTGTGCTGTTGGAACACCCAACTGCACCCAAGACCCAACCTCCAGGCTAACGATTTTAGTTTGTCATGAACAATTTGGAGGTAATCCTCCTTTGTCATTGTCCCATTTACTCTCTGTAAAGCTCCAAGTTCCATTGGCAGCAAAACAGGCCCAGAGCATCATACTACGACCACCATGTTTGACGGTAGGGCTGGTGTTCCTGGGAATAAGAGCCTCACCTTTTCTCCTCCAAACATATTGCTGGGTATTGTGGCCAAACAGCTCCATTTTTGTTTCATCTGACCACAAATCTTTCCTCCAGAAAGTCTAATCTTTGTCCATGTGATGTCAGATGAAACAAAAATGCAGCTGTTTGTCCTCAATACCCAGTAACATGTTTGGAGGAGAAAAGGCGAGGCCTTTAATCCCAAGAACACCATCCCTACCGTCAACTATGGTGGTGGTAGTATTTTGCTCCGAGCCTGTTTTGCTGCCAATGGAACTGCTGCTTTACAGAGAGTAAATGGGACAATGAAAAACTAAATGGCTGCAATGAAATAAAGAGTAAAAAATATAATACTTTCTGTACCCACTGTATATTCATTTTTTATAGGTCATGCTAAGGGACAAGCAGTAGAAAATGGATGAATAAGGTCAATATGTGACTATTAATTACAGCCACTGTATAAAATCCTTTTTAATAAGTCATGTTTACAATTAAGAATGGAGTTCCTCAAGGATGTGTTTTAAGACCACGACTCATCAAGACTTCTTTTGAGCCACCTTGGTTCCTGCGATGTCGGTTC
This sequence comes from Nerophis ophidion, assembly GCF_033978795.1. Lineage (NCBI taxonomy): Eukaryota > Metazoa > Chordata > Actinopteri > Syngnathiformes > Syngnathidae > Nerophis > Nerophis ophidion. The sequence continues at coordinate 3,345,273 of NC_084632.1, forward strand.
TGGGCCAGCAAGTCTTTTCCTTTCCTGAGCAGCTCTTGTCTTCTCCACTCCAACTGCTTCCTTGCTTCCTTCACCAGCCTGATCTCCTCCATCACTTGTTCTCCTGAGGGACACAAGACCTTTGAAAAGTCATATCTGCGTCACCTGTGTCCTTCCTCCCCGCCTACTGGTGGTGTGGGTGCTCATGGTCAGGTCCAGACCCGGAGGAGGAGAAGTGGACAACACCATGGAGCCTTCAGTGGCCTTCACACAAACACACAACACTTGAGTCTTCATTTGACACAGGTGCCTTTGGAATGTTGCTGCTGCTTCATTACCACACTTGTTGTCTTACACCTGTGCACCTCTGCTGTCTTCCCCAGCCTGCACCAGCACAGGGATACCATTACAACCCATATCATCACAGGCATCAGGTGATGATACCAGAAGAAGCAGCATGTGATGATACAGAAGATGTAGCATGTGATGATACCAGAAGAAGCAGCAGGTGATGATACAGAAGATGTAGCATGTGATGATACAGAAGAAGCAACAGGTGATGATACAGAAGATGTAGCATGTGATGATACCAGAAGAAGCAGCATGTGATGATACAGAAGAAGCAACAGGTGATGAAACAGGAGATGTAGCATGTGATGACACAGAAGAAGCAACAGGTGATGATACAGAAGAAGCAGCATGTGATGATACCAGAAGAAGCAACAGGTGATGATACCAGAAGAAGCAGCATGTGATGATACAGAAGATGTAGCATGTGATGATACCAGAAGAAGCAGCAGGTGATGATACCAGAAGAAGCAGCATGTGATGATACAGAAGAAGCAACAGGTGATGATACAGAAGAAGCAACAGGTGATGAAACAGGAGATGTAGCATGTGATGACACAGAAGAAGCAACAGGTGATGATACAGAAGAAGCAGCATGTGATGATACAGACAAAGCAACAGGTGATGATACGGAAGAAGCAGCATGTGATGATACAGAAGAAGCAACAGGTGATGATACAGAAGAAGCAGCATGTGATGATACAGAAGATGTAGCATGTGATGATACAGAAGATGTAGCATGTGATGATACAAGAGATGTACCATGTGATTATACAGAAGAAGCAGCAGCATGTGATGATACAGAAGCAACAGGTGGTGATACAGAAGAAGCAGCAAGTGATGATACAGAAGAAGCAACAGGTGATGATACAGAAGAAGCAGCATGTGATGATACAGAAGAAGCAGCATGTGATGATACAGAAGAAGCAACAGGTGATGATACAGAAGAAGCAGCAGGTGATGATACAGAAGAAGCAGCATGTGATGATACAGAAGAAGCAGCATGTGATACAGAAGAAGCAGCAGGTGATGATACAGAAGAAGCAGCAGGTGATGATACAGAAGAAGCAGCAGGTGATGATACAGAAGAAGCAACAGGTGATGATACAAGAGATGTACCATGTGATGATACAGAAGATGTAGCATGTGATGATACAGAAGAAGCAGCAGGTGATGATACAGAAGCAGCAGGTGATGATACAGAAGAAGCAACAGGTGATGATACAGAAGAAGCAGCAGGTGATGATACAGAAGAAGCAGCAGGTGATGATACAGAAGAAGCAACAGGTGATGATACAGAAGAAGCAACAGGTGATGATACAGAAGAAGCAGCAGGTGATGATACAGAAGAAGCAACAGGTGATGATACAAGAGATGTACCATGTGATGATACAGAAGATGTAGCATGTGATGATACAGAAGAAGCAGCAGGTGATGATACAGAAGCAGCAGGTGATGATACAGAAGATGTAGCAGGTGATGATACAGAAGCAGTAGGTGATGATACAGACGATGTAGCATGTGATGATACAGAAGAAGCAGCAGGTGATGATACAGAAGAAGCAGCAGGTGATGATACAGAAGAAGCAGCAGGTGATGATACAGAAGAAGCAGCAGGTGATGATACAGAAGAAGCAACAGGTGATGATACAAGAGATGTACCATGTGATGATACAGAAGATGTAGCATGTGATGATACAGAAGAAGCAGCAGGTGATGATACAGAAGAAGCAACAGGTGATGATACAGAAGAAGCAGCAGGTGATGATACAGAAGAAGCAGCAGGTGATGATACAGAAGAAGCAGCAGGTGATGATACAGAAGAAGCAGCAGGTGATGATACAGAAGAAGCAACAGGTGATGATACAGAAGAAGCAACAGGTGATGATACAGAAGAAGCAACAGGTGATGATACAGAAGAAGCAGCAGGTGATGATACAGAAGATGTAGCATGTGATGATACAGAAGAAGCAACAGGTGATGATACAGAAGATGTAGCATGTGATGATACAGAAGAAGCAACAGGTGATGATACAGAAGATGTAGCATGTGATGATACAGAAGAAGCAACAGGTGATGATACAGAAGAAGCAACAGGTGATGATACAGAAGAAGCAGCAGGTGATGATACAGAAGGAGCAGCAGGTGATGATACAGAAGAAGCAACAGGTGATGATGCAGAAGAAGCTACAGGAGATTTAGCAGGTGATGATACCAAGGGAGTATGATATCACCTGTGTGCAGGTGTTTCCTCCACTTGATCTCTGCTTGCTTTCTGCTGAACTTTCTTTTTCTTCTTGCACTTGTCTTCTTCTTTACCTGATGGACACAAACTCTTATTCATTCTTGTTTACATATCACATCAATATGTTTACATATCACATCAATATGTTTACATATCACATCAATATGTTTACATATCACATCAATATGTTTACATATCACATCAATATGTTTACATATCACATCAATATGTTTACATATCACAATATGTTTACATATCACATCAATATGTTTACATATCACATCAATATGTTTACATATCACATGATTATGTTTACATATCACATCAATATGTTTACATATCACATGATTATGTTTACATATCACATCAATATGTTTACATATCACATCAATATGTTTACATATCACATGATTATGTTTACATATCACATCAATATGTTTACATATCACATGATTATGTTTACATATCACATCAATATGTTTACATATCACAATATGTTTACATATCACATCAATATGTTTACATATCACATCAATATGTTTACATATCACATCAATATGTTTACATATCACATGATTATGTTTACATATCACATCAATATGTTTACATATCACATGATTATGTTTACATATCACATCAATATGTTTACATATCACATCAATATGTTTACATATCACATGATTATGTTTACATATCACATCAATGTTTACATATCACATCAATATGTTTACATATCACATCAATATGTTTACTTATCACATCAATATCCACAAAGTTCAATGAGCAGGTTTTCATTGACCTTTGTTAGTTGAATTTATTCATGTATTTTTTTTTTGCACCATGACTAGGGAAGGTTGTTTGGATCGTGTCATATAAGTAAATGCTGTGCTATTATTGCAAAGTACTTTTAAGGGTCATTACTCACATTAGCCACGAGATGGCAGCAAATATGTCACATTGAGGCACTGGCTGGTGTTTAGGATTCATGTGAAGGTGCGACGCCAGGCTTTGTTGAACTCATGACGTCTCTCAGGTAAAAATGAACCTTTGCCCTTGTTGCCGTACAGCAAGTCATTAATTCATCTTAAATATGTCTACTGATGAAAATAATATTGCCGTTTATTTAATAATAAAATCAAATCTAAATTTGATGTACAAATAATTGTCTTATGAAGTAAATATCTGAATATATTTCAGAATTTTGAATAATTTCACCTTTATTGTGTAGAAGTGGTCCACTTGTCCTTTGGTTACTCTGTCCTGACTCCTCCCACTCGCTCCTCTTGCCACACCCATTTTCATCTTCATCCTCAGCCTGCCCTTCCTCTTCCTCAGAGGAGCTGAACTCCTCCTCCTCCTCCTCCAGGCTGTAGGTGGGCGGAGCCTGATGTGGGAACCTAAGGGCCTCCTCCGGCGAGCTCCAGGTCTTGTGGGGGTCAAAGGTCACAGGGGAGGCGGGGCTGAGCGAGTGAGAAAAGTCGTCGTCCGCGACAGGAAGGAGATAAAGTTCTGGCTGCTCGGCCTGGCGACAACAATTTGTGCAATCAGCAGCGTGCACTGCGAGCAGTCTTGGTGTGAAGGTCGTACGCACGTAAGGCGGAGCGAAGGTTTTCACTTTCACTTCCTTCTCCTGCTTGCTTCTCACCTGTCACAGCAGACACACATGTGACCGCCGTCGGCCAATCAGAGGCTGACTTACCAGGGCCAGACTGCGACCGACGCATTTCAGGAAGCAGAACTTGTCCACGCTTCTTTCTGAGCCCAGGACATCAAGGAGGTCAGTCCTCAGAGCTTTCAGGCTGACGTCAGGATGAACTCTGACCTCCAAACAAAAAAGGCATCGATTAATTTTCCAACCTCGTCAAGCGACTCAGACATGACAGCTTTATTCTTACAACTTTGACCTGTTTTCCGAACAAAAAGAGACTTTTATTCTGAAATTTTACAGGTACTATTACATGAAAAAAGTCGTTATTCTTGCCTTGTTGCATCATTTTTCTTCAAATATAATCACATTTTATGAGCTTCCTGTTTGACTATTTTACACTTAATTGGTGAAAAAGACCTCGGCAAAAACATTTTTTATTAGAAAAATTTAAGAAGGATAATAACTTTTACTTTTAATAACTGCTGGCCTCACTATGGACTGGACTCTCACTATTATGTTGGATCCACTATGGACTGGACTCTCACTATTATGTTAGATCCACTATGGACTGGACTCTCACTATTATGTTAGATCCACTATGGACTGGACTCTCACTATTATGTTAGATCCACTATGGACTGGACTCTCACACTATTATGTTAGATCCACTATGGACTGGACTGTCACTATTATGTTAGATCCACTATGGACTGGACTCTCACTATTATGTTAGATCCACTATGGACTGGACTCTCACTATTATGTTAGATCCACTATGGACTGGACTCTCACTATTATGTTGGATCCACTATGGACTGGACTCTCACTATTATGTTAGATCCACTATGGACTGGACTCTCACTATTATGTTAGATCCACTATGGACTGGACTCTCACACTATTATGTTAGATCCACTATGGACTGGACTCTCACTATTATGTTAGATCCACTATGGACTGGACTCTCACTATTATGTTAGATCCACTATGGACTGGACTCTCACTATTATGTTAGATCCACTATGGACTGGACTCTCACTATTATGTTAGATCCACTATGGACTGGACTCTCACTATTATGTTAGATCCACTATGGACTGGACTCTCACTCTTATATTAGATCCACTATGGACTGGACTCTCACTGTTATGTTAGCTCCACTATGGACTGGACTCTCACACTATTATGTTAGATCCACTATGGACTGGACTCTCACTATTATGTTAGATCCACTATGGACTGGACTCTCACACTATTATGTTAGATCCACTATGGACTGGACTCTCACTATTATGTTAGATCCACTATGGACTGGACTCTCAGTATTATGTTGGATCCACTATGGACTGGACTCTCACGATTATGTTAGACCCACTATGGACTGGACTCTCACTATTATGTTGGATCCACTATGGACTGGACTCTCACTATTATGTTAGATCCACTATGGACTGGACTCTAACTATTATGTTAGATCCACTATGGACTGGACTCTCACACTATTATGTTAGATCCACTATGGACTGGACTCTCACTATTATGTTAGATCCACTATGGACTGGACTCTCAGTATTATGTTGGATCCACTATGGACTGGACTCTCACGATTATGTTAGACCCACTATGGACTGGACTCTCACTATTATGTTAGATCCACTATGGACTGGACTCTCACTATTATGTTAGATCCACTATGGACTGGACTCTCACTATTATGTTAGATCCACTATGGACTGGGCTCTCACACTATTATGTTAGATCCACTATGGACTGGACTCTCACTATTATGTTAGATCCACTATGGACTGGACTCTCACACTATTATGTTAGATCCACTATGGACTGGACTCTCACTATTATGTTAGATCCACTATGGACTGGACTCTCAGTATTATGTTGGATCCACTATGGACTGGACTCTCACTATTATGTTAGACCCACTATGGACTGGACTCTCACTATTATGTTGGATCCACTATGGACTGGACTCTCACTATTATGTTAGATCCACTATGGACTGGACTCTAACTATTATGTTAGATCCACTATGGACTGGACTCTCACACTATTATGTTAGATCCACTATGGACTGGACTCTCACTATTATGTTAGATCCACTATGGACTGGACTCTCAGTATTATGTTGGATCCACTATGGACTGGACTCTCACGATTATGTTAGACCCACTATGGACTGGACTCTCACTATTATGTTAGATCCACTATGGACTGGACTCTCACTATTATGTTAGATCCACTATGGACTGGACTCTCACTATTATGTTAGATCCACTATGGACTGGACTCTCACACTATTATGTTAGATCCACTATGGACTGGACTCTCACACTATTATGTTAGATCCACTATGGACTGGACTCTCACTATTATGTTAGATCCACTATGGACTGGACTCTCAGTATTATGTTGGATCCACTATGGACTGGACTCTCACGATTATGTTAGACCCACTATGGACTGGACTCTCACTATTATGTTAGATCCACTATGGACTGGACTCTCACTATTATGTTAGATCTACTATGGACTGGACTCTCACTATTATGTTAAATCCACTATGGACTGGACTCTCACTATTATGTTAGATCCACTATGGACTGGACTCTCACTATTATGTTAGATCCACTATGGACTGGACTCTCACACTATTATGTTAGATCCACTATGGACTGGACTCTCACTATTATGTTAGATCCACTATGGACTGGACTCTCACTATTATGTTAGATCCACTATGGACTGGACTCTCACACTATTATGTTAGATCCACTATGGACTGGACTCTCACTATCATGTTAGATCCACTATGGACTGGACTCTCACTATTATGTTAGATCCACTATGGACTGGACTCTCACTATTACGTTAGATCCACTATGGACTGGACTCTCACACTATTATGTTAGATCCACTATGGACTGGACTCTCACTATTATGTTAGATCCACTATGGACTGGACTCTCACTATTATGTTAGATCCACTATGGTCTGGACTCTCACTATTATGTTAGATCCACTATGGACTGGACTCTCACTATTATGTTAGATCCACTATGGACTGGACTCTCACTATTATGTTAGATCCACTATGGACTGGACTCTCACTATTATGTTAGATCCACTATGGACTGGACTCTCACTATTATGTTAGATCCACTATGGACTGGACTCTCACTATTATGTTAGATCCACTATGGACTGGACTCTCACTATTATGTTAGATCCACTATGGACTGGACTCTCACTCTTATATTAGATCCACTATGGACTGGACTCTCACTGTTATGTTAGCTCCACTATGGACTGGACTCTCACACTATTATGTTAGATCCACTATGGACTGGACTCTCACTATTATGTTAGATCCACTATGGACTGGACTCTCACACTATTATGTTAGATCCACTATGGACTGGACTCTCACTATTATGTTAGATCCACTATGGACTGGACTCTCAGTATTATGTTGGATCCACTATGGACTGGACTCTCACGATTATGTTAGACCCACTATGGACTGGACTCTCACTATTATGTTGGATCCACTATGGACTGGACTCTCGCTATTATGTTAGATCCACTATGGACTGGACTCTAACTATTATGTTAGATCCACTATGGACTGGACTCTCACACTATTATGTTAGATCCACTATGGACTGGACTCTCACTATTATGTTAGATCCACTATGGACTGGACTCTCAGTATTATGTTGGATCCACTATGGACTGGACTCTCACGATTATGTTAGACCCACTATGGACTGGACTCTCACTATTATGTTAGATCCACTATGGACTGGACTCTCACTATTATGTTAGATCCACTATGGACTGGACTCTCACTATTATGTTAGATCCACTATGGACTGGACTCTCACACTATTATGTTAGATCCACTATTGACTGGACTCTCACTATTATGTTAGATCCACTATGGACTGGACTCTCACACTATTATGTTAGATCCACTATGGACTGGACTCTCACTATTATGTTAGATCCACTATGGACTGGACTCTCAGTATTATGTTGGATCCACTATGGACTGGACTCTCACGATTATGTTAGACCCACTATGGACTGGACTCTCACTATTATGTTAGATCCACTATGGACTGGACTCTCACTATTATGTTAGATCCACTATGGACTGGACTCTCACTATTATGTTAGATCCACTATGGACTGGACTCTCACACTATTATGTTAGATCCACTATTGACTGGACTCTCACTATTATGTTAGATCCACTATGGACTGGACTCTCACACTATTATGTTAGATCCACTATGGACTGGACTCTCACTATTATGTTAGATCCACTATGGACTGGACTCTCAGTATTATGTTGGATCCACTATGGACTGGACTCTCACTATTATGTTAGACCCACTATGGACTGGACTCTCACTATTATGTTGGATCCACTATGGACTGGACTCTCACTATTATGTTAGATCCACTATGGACTGGACTCTAACTATTATGTTAGATCCACTATGGACTGGACTCTCACACTATTATGTTAGATCCACTATGGACTGGACTCTCACTATTATGTTAGATCCACTATGGACTGGACTCTCAGTATTATGTTGGATCCACTATGGACTGGACTCTCACGATTATGTTAGACCCACTATGGACTGGACTCTCACTATTATGTTAGATCCACTATGGACTGGACTCTCACTATTATGTTAGATCCACTATGGACTGGACTCTCACTATTATGTTAGATCCACTATGGACTGGACTCTCACACTATTATGTTAGATCCACTATGGACTGGACTCTCACACTATTATGTTAGATCCACTATGGACTTGACTCTCACTATTATGTTAGATCCACTATGGACTGGACTCTCAGTATTATGTTGGATCCACTATGGACTGGACTCTCACGATTATGTTAGACCCACTATGGACTGGACTCTCACTATTATGTTAGATCCACTATGGACTGGACTCTCACTATTATGTTAGATCTACTATGGACTGGACTCTCACTATTATGTTAGATCCACTATGGACTGGACTCTCACTATTATGTTAGATCCACTATGGACTGGACTCTCACTATTATGTTAGATCCACTATGGACTGGACTCTCACTATTATGTTAGATCCACTATGGACTGGACTCTCACTATTATGTTAGATCCACTATGGACTGGACTCTCACTATTATGTTAGATCCACTATGGACTGGACTCTCACACTATTATGTTAGATCCACTATGGACTGGACTCACACTATTATGTTAGATCCACTATGGTCTGGACTCTCACTATTATGTTAGATCCACTATGGACTGGACTCTCACTATTATGTTAGATCCACTATGGACTGGACTCTCACTATTATGTTAGATCCACTATGGACTGGACTCTCACTATTATGTTAGATCCACTATGGACTGGACTCTCACACCATTATGTTAGATCCACTATGGACTGGACTCTCACACTATTATGTTAGATCCACTATGGACTGGACTCACACTATTATGTTGGATCCACTATGGACTGGACTCTCACTATTATGTTAGATCCACTATGGACTGGACTCTCACTATTATGTTAGATCCACTATGGACTGGACTCTCACACTATTATGTTAGATCCACTATGGACTGGACTCTCACTATTATGTTAGATCTACTATGGACTGGACTCTCACTATTATGTTAGATCCACTATGGACTGGACTCTCACTATTATGTTAGATCCACTATGGACTGGACTCACACTATTATGTTAGATCCACTATGGACTGGACTCTCACTGTTATGTTAGCTCCACTATGGACTGGACTCTCACACTATTATGTTAGATCCACTATGGACTGGACTCTCACTATTATGTTAGATCCACTATGGACTGGACTCTCACACTATTATGTTAGATCCACTATGGACTGGACTCTCACTATTATGTTAGATCCACTATGGACTGGACTCTCAGTATTATGTTGGATCCACTATGGACTGGACTCTCACGATTATGTTAGACCCACTATGGACTGGACTCTCACTATTATGTTGGATCCACTATGGACTGGACTCTCGCTATTATGTTAGATCCACTATGGACTGGACTCTAACTATTATGTTAGATCCACTATGGACTGGACTCTCACACTATTATGTTAGATCCACTATGGACTGGACTCTCACTATTATGTTAGATCCACTATGGACTGGACTCTCAGTATTATGTTGGATCCACTATGGACTGGACTCTCACGATTATGTTAGACCCACTATGGACTGGACTCTCACTATTATGTTAGATCCACTATGGACTGGACTCTCACTATTATGTTAGATCCACTATGGACTGGACTCTCACTATTATGTTAGATCCACTATGGACTGGACTCTCACACTATTATGTTAGATCCACTATTGACTGGACTCTCACTATTATGTTAGATCCACTATGGACTGGACTCTCACACTATTATGTTAGATCCACTATGGACTGGACTCTCACTATTATGTTAGATCCACTATGGACTGGACTCTCAGTATTATGTTGGATCCACTATGGACTGGACTCTCACACTATTATGTTAGATCCACTATTGACTGGACTCTCACTATTATGTTAGATCCACTATGGACTGGACTCTCACACTATTATGTTAGATCCACTATGGACTGGACTCTCACTATTATGTTAGATCCACTATGGACTGGACTCTCAGTATTATGTTGGATCCACTATGGACTGGACTCTCACTATTATGTTAGACCCACTATGGACTGGACTCTCACTATTATGTTGGATCCACTATGGACTGGACTCTCACTATTATGTTAGATCCACTATGGACTGGACTCTAACTATTATGTTAGATCCACTATGGACTGGACTCTCACACTATTATGTTAGATCCACTATGGACTGGACTCTCACTATTATGTTAGATCCACTATGGACTGGACTCTCAGTATTATGTTGGATCCACTATGGACTGGACTCTCACGATTATGTTAGACCCACTATGGACTGGACTCTCACTATTATGTTAGATCCACTATGGACTGGACTCTCACTATTATGTTAGATCCACTATGGACTGGACTCTCACTATTATGTTAGATCCACTATGGACTGGACTCTCACACTATTATGTTAGATCCACTATGGACTGGACTCTCACACTATTATGTTAGATCCACTATGGACTTGACTCTCACTATTATGTTAGATCCACTATGGACTGGACTCTCAGTATTATGTTGGATCCACTATGGACTGGACTCTCACGATTATGTTAGACCCACTATGGACTGGACTCTCACTATTATGTTAGATCCACTATGGACTGGACTCTCACTATTATGTTAGATCTACTATGGACTGGACTCTCACTATTATGTTAGATCCACTATGGACTGGACTCTCACTATTATGTTAGATCCACTATGGACTGGACTCTCACTATTATGTTAGATCCACTATGGACTGGACTCTCACTATTATGTTAGATCCACTATGGACTGGACTCTCACTATTATGTTAGATCCACTATGGACTGGACTCTCACTATTATGTTAGATCCACTATGGACTGGACTCTCACACTATTATGTTAGATCCACTATGGACTGGACTCACACTATTATGTTAGATCCACTATGGTCTGGACTCTCACTATTATGTTAGATCCACTATGGACTGGACTCTCACTATTATGTTAGATCCACTATGGACTGGACTCTCACTATTATGTTAGATCCACTATGGACTGGACTCTCACTATTATGTTAGATCCACTATGGACTGGACTCTCACACCATTATGTTAGATCCACTATGGACTGGACTCTCACACTATTATGTTAGATCCACTATGGACTGGACTCACACTATTATGTTGGATCCACTATGGACTGGACTCTCACTATTATGTTAGATCCACTATGGACTGGACTCTCACTATTATGTTAGATCCACTATGGACTGGACTCTCACACTATTATGTTAGATCCACTATGGACTGGACTCTCACTATTATGTTAGATCTACTATGGACTGGACTCTCACTATTATGTTAGATCCACTATGGACTGGACTCTCACTATTATGTTAGATCCACTATGGACTGGACTCTCACTATTATAAGTAAACATTGATTGATTGATTGATATTATGTTAGATCCACTATGGACTGGACTCTCACTATTATGTTAGATCCACTATGGACTGGACTCTCACTATTATGTTAGATCCACTATGGACTGGACTCTCACACTATTATGTTAGATCCACTATGGACTGGACTCACACTATTATGTTAGATCCACTATGGTCTGGACTCTCACTATTATGTTAGATCCACTATGGACTGGACTCTCACTATTATGTTAGATCCACTATGGACTGGACTCTCACTATTATGTTAGATCCACTATGGACTGGACTCTCACACCATTATGTTAGATCCACTATGGACTGGACTCTCACACTATTATGTTAGATCCACTATGGACTGGACTCACACTATTATGTTAGATCCACTATGGTCTGGACTCTCACTATTATGTTAGATCCACTATGGACTGGACTCTCACTATTATGTTAGATCCACTATGGACTGGACTCACACTATTATGTTAGATCCACTATGGACTGGACTCTCACTATTATGTTAGATCCACTATGGACTGGACTCTCACTATTATGTTAGATCCACTATGGTCTGGACTCTCACTATTATGTTAGATCCACTATGGACTGGACTCTCACTATTATGTTAGATCCACTATGGACTGGACTCTCACACTATTATGTTAGATCCACTATGGACTGGACTCACACTATTATGTTAGATCCACTATGGTCTGGACTCACACTATTATGTTAGATCCACTATGGTCTGGACTCTCACTATTATGTTAGATCCACTATGGACTGGACTCACACTATTATGTTAGATCCACTATGGACTGGACTCTCACTATTATGTTAGATCCACTATGGACTGGACTCTCACTATTATGTTAGATCCACTATGGACTGGACTCTCACACTATTATGTTAGATCCACTATGGACTGGACTCTCACTATTATGTTAGATCCACTATGGACTGGACTCTCACTATTATGTTAGATCCACTATGGACTGGACTCTCACACTATTATGTTAGATCCACTATGGACTGGACTCTCACTATCATGTTAGATCCACTATGGACTGGACTCTCACTATTATGTTAGATCCACTATGGACTGGACTCTCACTATTACGTTAGATCCACTATGGACTGGACTCTCACACTATTATGTTAGATCCACTATGGACTGGACTCTCACTATTATGTTAGATCCACTATGGACTGGACTCTCACTATTATGTTAGATCCACTATGGTCTGGACTCTCACTATTATGTTAGATCCACTATGGACTGGACTCTCACTATTATGTTAGATCCACTATGGACTGGACTCTCACTATTATGTTAGATCCACTATGGACTGGACTCTCACTATTATGTTAGATCCACTATGGACTGGACTCTCACACTATTATGTTAGATCCACTATGGACTGGACTCTCACTATTATGTTAGATCCACTATGGACTGGACTCTCACTATTATGTTAGATCCACTATGGACTGGACTCTCACTATTATGTTAGATCCACTATGGACTGGACTCTCACTATTATGTTAGATCCACTATGGACTGATTAGAGACTGATTGACATTGATTTCACTTCAAATACATTTAAAAAAGACAATTATTAAGATAAGCCGCCTTTTTCCTCTAAAAAATATTGTATTTTATTACTGAGACATTTTTTTTAAACAATTTTATTCCAAAACACTTACTTTTGCAAAATGTAAACCATTTTATTTTTGACTAAGTTGCTGCTTTATTTTCTGGTAACATTGTGAATATTTCCTCTTAATATTGGTCGTTTTGAACACATAATTTTATTACTTTTTTCTAAAAAGAAAATATTTTATTTTGAAAATACTGCACCTCAACCCATGATTAAATGTCTTTCAAAAAATATGACGTTATTTGAACATCTCTCAGATTGTTCACCAAAATGGCCTGAATTAGTTTCTTCTAACGAAAACAACTTTAATTTTGAAATATAATACTTTTTTTTTGTCTTTTTCCACCTTCCAATACTCCAACTTGATTCTTCAAATATCGCGACTCTTGTAATATTACCGCATACAACTCTACTCGGTGATGAAATCTACCTTGTGTATTTCCGCTGTACTTTCAGAATAAAAGCATATTTTTCCAAAGTATTTTTGAAAAGAAGCAAATAAGGAAGAAAGTTGACCTGATGAATCCAGCGGAGATGAAGCTGTCTGTGCTCTCTGCAGCCACTTTATTCAGTTTGATGTCCCAATGGTCGTCTGGCACCAGCAGAACGTGGAGCTCCAACAACTGAAGGCAGGAAATATAAGAATAAGAATAAAAATAATAATAGCAGCACGAATTAACTCCATACCTTGCAACTGATGGGTCTTCTATCTGCAGACTCACAGGATAGATCCATCTTCTTGTAGTACTCCTGCTAGTAGTACTTCTACTAGTAGTCCTACTAGTACTATTGTGTGTTATTCCCACGCTGCTGGAGGCGTGGACTTGTGACTCCGCCCCCTCCCTAAAAGGGCTGCCAGCATTGGTTGCTATGGTGATGCAACTAACGAGGTGGATAATCACTTATTATGTTTCTTTATTCCATATTTGCTACAGATGTTTACAAATGGTGAATAATTAAATGCGCAGTGTACTTAGTATAAGAAGTATAAAGTGCAGCGGGTATATATTGATGTCTAAGTAGAAAAAAAAGACAATAATAATGTGTTTCCGACAGAAAGAAAGAGGACTTTTAAGTAGGTGAGTGCATAAGTGCGTCCACAGTACCCGGATGTTGCACTCACCACAAATGATGAGTAATATAAGTGCGCAGTGTACTTAGTATAAGAAGTATACAGTGCAGCGGGTATATATTGACTTTTAGGTAGAAAAAATATGACAATAATTTGTTTCCGACTGTAAGAAAGATGACTTAAAGTAAGTGAGTGCGTAAGAAGCGTCCACAGTACCCGGATGTTGCACTCACCACAAATGAGTAATTAAGTGCGCAGTGTACTTAATATAAGAAGTATAAAGTGCTACGGATATATATTGACGTCTAAGTAGAAAAAGACGACAATAATGATATGTTTCTGACTGAAAGAAAGAGGACTTTTAAGTACGTGAGTGTATAAGTGCGTCCACAGTACCCGGATGCTGCACTCACCACAAATGATGAGTAATTAAGTGCGCAGTGTACTTAGTACAAGAAGTATACAGTGTACAGTGCAGCGGGTATAAATTGAGGTCTAAGTAGAAAAAGATGACAATAATATGTTTCCGACTGAAAGAAAGATGACTTTTAAGTAGGTGAGTGCATAAGTGCGTCGTAAGCACCCGGATGTTGCACTGACCAGAAATGGTGAGTAAGTGTGCAATGTATTTAGTATAAGAAGTATACATTACTCAGTGCAGCGGGTATCTATTGACGTTTAGGTAGAAAAATATTACAACAAAATGTTTCCGACTGTAAGAAAGAGGACTTAAAGTACGTGAGTGCATAAGAAGCGTCCACAGTACCCGGATGTTGCACTCCCCACAAATGGTAAGTAATTAAGTGCGCAGTGTACTTAAGTATAAAGTACACAGTGAAGCGGATATATATTGACGTCTAAGTAGAAAAAGATGACAATAATATGTTTCCGACTGAAAGAAAGATGACTTTTAGGCAGGTGAGTGTATAAGTGCGTCCTCGGTACCCGGATGTTGCACTCAGCACAAATGATGAGTAATTAAGTACGCAGGGTACTTAATATAAGTATAAAGTGCACAGTGCAGCGGGTATATATTGACTTTTAGGTAGAAAAGGATGACAATAATGATATATTTGCGTTTAGGTAGAAAAAGATGCGTGGTAAGCATACCTTCCCGCGACTAGAGGCAGACGTTTCCGCTCAACCACAGTAACGTTCAAGTACTTCCGGTAATGTAGGCACCATTTTATTCTGTCGGCTTGCAGTAGTTTTTAACTGTGTGTATCTACGTCATAGAGCAACGATTTTATTTGGAATGTTTACAGCATGCGAGTCTAACAAATACAAAACGCACACATAAAACTGGAATTTACGTAGATTTCCATATCCCACTAGTTGCGTGAATTCCCATTACACTTCGGGCGTCTGAATGCAACATTAGAGGACACGCCTCCCCATACACCGGAAGTCCAGTGTTGAGCAAAAGTAGTAGTTTGCCGTCAACAAGTTGACTTTTTGTTAAAAGTCCAGAGAATAAAAGACAACATGTCGGGATCTTCCAACATCGTGGCGATGAAGAAAGTCGTCCAACAGCTGCGACTTGAGGCGGGAATAAACCGAGTCAAGGTAAACAGAAAGGACTCTACTTTAGGGCGTGTTTGGAATAAAACTACTTTAGACAACTACAAACATGACATATTTCACACTGTTGGGAAGATGACAACAATGACATATTTCACACTGTTGGGAAGATGACAACATGACATATTTCACACTGTTGGGAAGATGACAACATGACATATTTCACACTGTTGGGAAGATGACAACAATGTTCCCGACATTTAGAAAGATGACAATACTGAAATGTTTCCGACTGTAAGGAAGATGACAACAATGACATTTTTCCGATTGTATAAAAGATGACAACAAATTTTCCAACAATTAGAAAGATGACAATGTGTTTCCGACTGTAAGAAAGATGACAATATGTTTCAGACTAAGAAAGATGACAATAATGATGTTTCAGACTGTAAGAAAGATGACAATAATGATGTTTCAGACTGTAAGAAAGATGACAATAATGTGTCTCCGACTGTAAAAAGGATGACAGTATGTTTCCGACTGTAAGAAATATGACAATGTTTCCGACTGTAAGAAATATGACAATGTTTCCGACTGTAAGAAATATGACAATGTTTCCGACTGTAAGAAAAATGACAATGTTTGCAACCGTAAGGAAGATGACAATAATGATGTTTCCGACTGTAAGATAGATGACTATAACAATACGTTTGACTGTAAGAAAGATGACAATGTTTCCGACTGTAAGAAAGATGAGAATATTTTTACGACTGTAAGAAAGATGACGATAATGATCCGTTTCTGACTGTAAGAAATATGACAATATGTTTTCGACTGTAAGGAAGATGACACTGTTTCCGACTAAGAAATATGACAATATGCTTCCAACTGTAAGAAAGATGACAATATGTTTTTGACTGTAAGAAATATGACAATAATGATGTGTTTCAGACTGTAAGACAGATGACAATAATGATGTTCCCTACTGAAAGAAAGATGACAATAACAATGTTTCCGACTGTAAGAAAAATGACAATGATGTTTCCAACTGTAAGAAAGATGACAATAATGATGTTTTCAACTGTAAGATAGATGACTATAACAATATGTTTGACTGTAAGAAAGATGACAATGTTTCCAACTGTAAGATAGATGACTATAACAATATGTTTCAGACTGTAAGAAAGATGACAATGTTTCCGACTATAAGATGACAATAATGATATTTCCGACTGTAAGAACAATGACATTAACAATATGTTTCAGACTTTAAGAAAGTTGACAATATGTTTCCGACTATAGGATGACAATAATGATATTTCCGACTGTAAGAACAATGACATTAACAATATGTTTCAGACTGTAAGAAAGATAACAATGATGATACCAACTCCAAGAAAGATGACAATAATGATATGCTTCCAACTGTAAGAACGATAACAATGTTTTTTTAACTGCAAGAAAGATGAACAAATGTTTCCTACTGAAAGAAAGATGACAATGATGATGTTCCCGACTGTAAGAAAGATGACAACAACAATATGCTTCAGACTGTAAGAAAGATGACAAAATGTTTCCGACTATAAGAAAGATGACAATAATGATATGCTTCCAACTGTAAGAACGATGTTTTTTTAACTGTAAGAAAGATGACAATGTTTCTGACTGTAGGAAAGATGAAAATGTTTCTGACTGTATGAAATATGAAAATATTTCCGACTGTAAGAAAGATGACACAATTTTTCTAACTGTCCAAGGAAACATTGTCATCTTTGTTACAGTCGGAAACATATTGTCATCAATAATGATATGTTCCCGACTGTAAGAAAGATGACAACAATGATGTTTCCATGGTGATAGGTCTCACAGGCCGCGGCCGACCTGCAGCAGTTCTGTCTTCAGAACGCCCAGCAGGACCCGCTGCTGACCGGCATGTCGTCCAGCAACAACCCCTTCAGACCGCAGAAAGTTTGCTCCTTCCTGTAACTTCTGCCTTGTGTGAGGATTTACTCTGTAATAATTTATACTGATATCATTAATCATATAACCATTTATACTGATATCATTAATCATATAACCATTTATACTGATATCATTAATCATATAACCATTTATACTGATATCATTAATCATATAATCATTTATACTGATATCATTAATCATATAATCATTTATACTGATATCAGTATTCATATAATCATTTATACTGATATCAATCATATATACTGATATCATTAATCATATATACTGATATGATTAATCATATAATCATTTATACTGATATCATTATTCGGTAACACTTTTGTATGGAGAACATATTCACAATTAATTAGTAGCTTATTACGATGCACATTAGTAACATATTGGCTCTTAATTAGTCATTAAGTACTTATTAATGCCTTATTGTGGATGGCCTGGTTATACAAGCAGTAAGACATTAACTAACAGTCTTCCCTCAAATACCTGAGAATGATTACTTATTGGTAACCCTGATATGTTCTCCTAGTGTCCAAATAACTCTAAATTAAGTCTTTACTTAGAAAAGTGTTATCCATTAATCATAGATACTGATATCATTAATCATATTATTAGAACATAATCACTAATAGGTATCACTAATCATAAATTACATAATTACAGTTATGTATCACTGATCCTATTGATAGCAATATAATCATTTCTACTGACAGGTATCATAAATCATGTATGGATAAAATCCAGTTTGTATGAATAATAGATGTTTGCTTGCCACAGATCTCCAGTGTGCTGCTTGTGAATTCTACTTCAGCTTCTGCTCTGTGGACCAACAAGTCATCAAGTCATAAAGGGAACAAGCAACAGCTTTTTGGAAAGCAAGCTAAAGTTTGGCAAATACTATCATGTTCCACCAACTAAATACTCCACTAGTGCCTTGTACAGTTTCTCAACCATAAAGGATTTTCACATTTCCTGCTTTTGTCACTTCTACTTTTGTCAGTAACAGTATCAACAATAAGGTTGTGTTGTATCCATGCATAATATTGAAGTGCATACCACTCATTTTCTCTCTGATCCGATATCAAGTCAAATTAAGGCTACTGATTCTACTTTGTGCAAACATAGAGTACATAATGTGTGTGCTAACTTTGAAATAGTTGTATCAGGTCTAATGTAACGACCATTCCAGGTCTAAGACCAGAGTGACCAGTCTAAAACTAGATGTGAATACGTCTAGGACTAGATGTGACTAATCTAAGACTAGATGTGACTAATCTAAGACTAGATGTGACCAATCTAAGACTAGATGTGACTAATCTAAGGCTAAGACTAGATGTGACTAATCTAAGGCTAAGACTAGATGTGAGACACTAGTGATTTAGAGCTATATAATCATTGATTGATATTAGTCTGAGACTGGATGTGAATAAGTTTAAGACTAGATGTGCCTAATCTAAGTCTAAAACTAGATGTGACTAATCTAAGTTTAAGACTAGATGTGACTAATCTAAGGCTAAGACTAGATGTGAGACACTAGCGATTTAGGGCTATATAATCATTGATTGATCTAAGACTGAGACTGGATGTGAATAAGTTTAAGACTAGATGTGACTAATCTAAGTTTAAGACTAGATGTGACTAATCTAAGTTTAAGACTAGATGTGACTAATCTAAGGTTGAAACTAGATGTGAGACACTAGCGATTTAGGGCTATATAATCATTGATTGATCTAAGACTGAGACTGGATGTGAATAAGTTTAAGACTAGATGCGACTAATCTAAGGCTAAGACTAGATGTGAGACACTAGCGATTTAGGGCTATATAATCATTGATTGATCTAAGACTGAGACTGGATGTGAATAAGTTTAAGACTAGATGTGACTAATCTAAGTTTAAGACTAGATGTGACTAATCTAAGGCTAAGACTAGATGTGAGACACTAGCGATTTAGGGCTATATAATCATTGATTGATCTAAGACAGACTGGATGTGAATAAGTTTAAGACTAGATGTGACTAATCTAAGGCTAGATGTGAGACACTAGTGATTTAGGGCTATATAATCATTGATTGATATTAGTCTGAGACTGGATGTGAATAAATTTAAGACTAGATGTGACTAATCTAAGTTTAAGACTAGATGTGACTAATCTAAGGCTAAGACTAGCTGTGAGACACTAGTGATTTAGGGCTATATAATCATTGATTGATATTAGTCTGAGACTGGATGTGAATAAATTTAAGACTAGATGTGACTAATCTAAGTTTAAGACTAGATGTGACTAATCTAAGGCTAGATGTGAGACACTAGTGATTTAGGGCTATATAATCATTGATTGATATTAGTCTGAGACTGGATGTGAATAAATTTAAGACTAGATGTGACTAATCTAAGTTTAAGACTAGATGTGACTAATCTAAGGCTAAGACTAGCTGTGAGACACTAGTGATTTAGGGCTATATAATCATTGATTGATATTAGTCTGAGACTGGATGTGAATAAATTTAAGACTAGATGTGCCTAATCTAAGTGTAAGACTAGATGTGTCTAATCAAAATTTAAGACTAGATGTGACTAATCTAAGGCTAAGACTAGATGTGAGACACTAGTGATTTAGGGCTATATAATCATTGATTGATATTAGTCTGAGACTGGATGTGAATACGTTTAAGACTAGATGTGACTAATCTAAGTCTAAGACTAGATGTGACCAATCTGAGTCTACGACTAGATGTTAGGGTCTACGATTAGATGTGACCAATTTAAGTCCAAGACTAGATGTGACCAATAAAGGTCTGAGACTAGATGTGAATAAACTAAGTCTAAGACTAGATGTGACCAATCTAAGTCCAAGACTAGTTGTGACCAATAAAGGTCTGAGACTAGATATGACTAACCTAAGTCTAAGACTAGATGTGACCAATCTAAGTCTAAGACTAGATGTGACCAATAAAGGTCTGAGACTTGATGCGACTAACCTAAGTCTAAGACTAGATGTGTCCAATAAAAAGGTCTGAGACTAGATGTGACTAACCTAAGTCTAAGACTAGATGTGACCAATAAAAAGGTCTGAGACTAGATGTGACCAATATAAGTCTAAGACCAGATGTGACTAACCTAAATCTAAGACCAGATGTGACCAATATAAGTCTAAGACTAGTTGTGACCAATATAAGTCTAAGACCAGATGTGACCAATATAAGTCTAAGACTAGATGTGACCAATATAAGTCTAAGACTAGATGTGACCGATATAAGTCTAAGACTAGATGTGACCGATCTAAGTCTAAGACTAGATGTGACCGATCTAAGTCTAAGACCAGATGTGACCAATATAAGTCTAAGACTAGATGTGACCAATATAAGTCTAAGACCAGATGTGACCAATATAAGTCTAAGACTAGATGTGACCAATATAAGTCTAAGACTAGATGTGACCGATATAAGTCTAAGACTAGATGTGACCGATCTAAGTCTAAGACTAGATGTGACCGATCTAAGTCTAAGACCAGATGTGACCAATATAAGTCTAAGACTAGATGTGACCAATATAAGTCTAAGACTAGATGTGACCAATATAAGTCTAAGACCAGATGTGACCAATATAAGTCTAAGACCAGATGAGACCAATATAAGTCTAAGACCAGATGAGACCAATATAAGTCTAAGACCAGATGAGACCAATATAAGTCTAAGACTAGATGTGACCAATATAAGTCTAAGACCAGATGAGACAATATAAGTCTAAGACTAGATGTGACCAATATAAGTCTAAGACTAGATGTGACCAATATAAGTCTAAGACTAGATGTGACCAATATAAGTCTAAGACCAGATGTGACCAATATAAGTCTAAGACCAGATGTGACCAATATAAGTCTAAGACTAGATGTGACCAATATGAGTCTAAGACTAGATGTGACCAATATAAGTCTAAGACCAGATGTGACCAATATAAGTCTAAGACTAGATGTGACCAATATAAGTCTAAGACTAGATGTGACCAATATAAGTCTAAGACTAGATGTGACCAATATAAGTCTAAGACCAGATGAGACCAATATAAGTCTAAGACTAGATGTGACCAATATAAGTCTAAGACTAGATGTGACCAATATAAGTCTAAGACCAGATGAGACCAATATAAGTCTAAGACTAGATGTGACCAATATAAGTCTAAGACTAGATGTGACCAATATAAGTCTAAGACCAGATGTGACCAATATAAGTCTAAGACTAGATGTGACCAATATAAGTCTAAGACTAGATGTGACCAATATAAGTCTAAGACTAGATGTGACCAATATAAGTCTAAGACTAGATGTGACCAATATAAGTCTAAGACTAGATGTGACCAATATAAGTCTAAGACTAGATGTGACCAATATAAGTCTAAGACTAGATGTGACCAATATAAGTCTAAGACTAGATGTGACCAATATAAGTCTAAGACTAGATGTGACCAATATAAGTCTAAGACTAGATGTGACCAATATAAGTCTAAGACTAGATGTGACCAATATAAGTCTAAGACTAGATGTGACCAATATAAGTCTAAGACTGGATGTGACCAATATAAGTCTAAGACTAGATGTGACCAATATAAGTCTAAGACCAGATGTGACCAATATAAGTCTAAGACTAGATGTGACCAATATAAGTCTAAGACTAGATGTGACCAATATAAGTCTAAGACCAGATGTGACCAATATAAGTCTAAGACTAGATGTGACCAATATAAGTCTAAGACTAGATGTGACCAATATAAGTCTAAGACTAGATGTGACCAATATAAGTCTAAGACCAGATGAGACCAATATAAGTCTAAGACTAGATGTGACCAATATAAGTCTAAGACTAGATGTGACCAATATAAGTCTAAGACCAGATGAGACCAATATAAGTCTAAGACTAGATGTGACCAATATAAGTCTAAGACTAGATGTGACCAATATAAGTCTAAGACCAGATGTGACCAATATAAGTCTAAGACTAGATGTGACCAATATAAGTCTAAGACCAAATGAGACCAATATAAGTCTAAGACTAGATGTGACCAATATAAGTCTAAGACTAGATGTGACCAATATAAGTCTAAGACCAGATGTGACCAATATAAGTCTAAGACTAGATGTGACCAATATAAGTCTAAGACCAGATGAGACCAATATAAGTCTAAGACTAGATGTGACCAATATAAGTCTAAGACTAGATGTGACCAATATAAGTCTAAGACCAGATGTGACCAATATAAGTCTAAGACTAGATGTGACCAATATAAGTCTAAGACCAGATGAGACCAATATAAGTCTAAGACTAGATGTGACCAATATAAGTCTAAGACTAGATGTGACCAATATAAGTCTAAGACCAGATGAGACCAATATAAGTCTAAGACTAGATGTGACCAATATAAGTCTAAGACTAGATGTGACCAATATAAGTCTAAGACCAGATGTGACCAATATAAGTCTAAGACCAGATGTGACCAATATAAGTCTAAGACTAGATGTGACCAATATAAGTCTAAGACTAGATGTGACCAATATAAGTCTAAGACTAGATGTGACCAATATAAGTCTAAGACCAGATGTGACCAATATAAGTCTAAGACTAGATGTGACCAATATAAGTCTAAGACTAGATGTGACCAATATAAGTCTAAGACTAGATGTGACCAATATAAGTCTAAGACCAGATGTGACCAATATAAGTCTAAGACTAGATGTGACCAATATAAGTCTAAGACTAGATGTGACCAATATAAGTCTAAGACTAGATGTGACCAATATAAGTCTAAGACTAGATGTGACCAATATAAGTCTAAGACTAGATGTGACCAATATAAGTCTAAGACTAGATGTGACCAATATAAGTCTAAGACTAGATGTGACCAATATAAGTCTAAGACTAGATGTGACCAATATAAGTCTAAGACTAGATGTGACCAATATAAGTCTAAGACTAGATGTGACCAATATAAGTCTAAGACTAGATGTGACCAATATAAGTCTAAGACTAGATGTGACCAATATAAGTCTAAGACTAGATGTGACCAATATAAGTACATATTTGAAATGTGACCAAAGTTTAGTGTATTAAAAAAAAAAGTAACTTAATAAAGTCATGATATAATTGAACATAAATATTATTATTTTATTCTCACACGGGAAAAAAATAAAAGTCGAAATGTAGGACAAAAACATTAATACGTCAAGAGAAAAAGTTGTAACTAATAATAATAATAATAATGTACTTAGTCACATGTAATACACAATATCTGTTTTTAATAACCAACATCAACATGTCTTCTGCATACTCTGTGACATTTTTGGTGGGAAAAGTATAAACTAAAGTATCAATATTTTATTGTGAGGATGGATATTGGCGCATAAAGATCTGGTATCGGCAGTGTGGATATTTCAGTATCGATCCACACATCACTAATGTTTACGTGTGAACCAACAGCTCGCGCCAAACCACTTCAAGCAAATCAGAGCTTTTTTCCTGATGCAGCTGAGACATACCTGCTGCACCTTCAAGATGTCACTGGTCAGGAAGACTTAGTTTTATATTCATGTTCACATCACTATCTCACCTTCAGGGAATCAAACACAAAGAAGAAACTTTTTGATGAGTGAAATCATGTTTTCACTTTCATTTCATGGCTCAGTCGCTCAGAGCACAACATTTCTATCGCGATTGCTCCTCCTCTTCTCAGATAAGATGTCGAGCGATCACTTCTACTTGGTGGATTATTTCCTGTCTTATTTGGACTTAGTTGTTTTTAAAATGCTTTTACTCTGGAAAGTTCCAGATGTCAGGAATTGCTTTGTGATAGCAAGATTTTAATGACTTCTTAATTACTTCCACAAATGTACTCTGTGACTTTTTGTATTTCATCTTTCTTGTGAGGAGCGATCGCAGGAATACAAAGACTACTTAATTACTCACAAACGTACACTGACTTTTTGTATTCAATCTATATTGTGAGGAGCAATCGCATAAATACAAAGACTACTAGATTACTCACAAATGTACATTGTGACTTTTGTATTTCATCCATGTTGTGAGGAGCGATCGCATGAATAAAAAGACTAATTTATAACACAAATGTACACTGTGACTTTTTGTATTTCATCTGTAATGTGAGGAGCAATCGCATAAATACAAAGACTACTAGATTACTCACAAATGTACATTGTGACTTTTGTATTTCATCCATGTTGTGAGGAGCGATCGCATGAATAAAAAGACTAATTTATAACACAAATGTACACTGTGACTTTTTGTATTTCATCTATAATGTGAGGAACAATCGCATAAATACAAAGACTACTAGATTACTCACACAAATGAACATTGTGACTTTTGTATTTCATCCATGTTGTGAGGAGCGATCGCATGAATAGAAAGCCTAAGTTATTACTCACAGAAATGTACATTGTGACTTGGCATGTCATCCATGTTGTGAGGAGCGATCGCATGAATATAAAAGCCTAAGTTATTACTCACACAAATGTACATTGTAACTTTTGTAATTCATCCATGTTGTGAGGAGCGATCGCATGAATAGAAAGCCTAAGTTATTACTCAGAAATGTACATTGTAACTTTTGTAATTCATCCATGTTGTGAGGAGCGATCGCACAAATAGAAAGCCTAAGTTATTACTCACAGAAATGTACATTGTGACTTGGCATGTCATCCATATTGTGAGGAGCGATCGCATCGAGTGTGAGGTTTTCCAATGAAGTCATTTAGTGTGGGAATAGCCAACATGTTGTAGAATTCACAGCTGGAACTTGCGCCTGCAGGCGTCCATTTCATGGCGCTGGAAACAGAAGAGAGGGTAAAGGGTGTCATTGACTCATCTGCATAATGTGCCATGAAGCATGTGAGAAAAACAAATACTAATCAACTTCTGTCTGGAGCTGGGCGATAAAACGATATTGCGATGGACACTTAATCAATAAAATAAAAAATGCGTTTGATAAAAATGTTTTCCTTCATGGTCAGAACGAAATAAGGGATCAAAGAGGAAAAGTCTCCATTACAGGTTTTTTTTTGGATATTTTCAAAAACGGACCGTAGTCAGACCAATGTGGTCTGCAAGGCAAGACTCGTAACACCACACCACCTTAGCCGTGCTCACCCTTTAGAGCACAGCTGTAACTTCCTGCCACTAAACCTGCAGTCAAATACTTCTTCTCATGTTTCTATGTTTACATGTTCTCACACTTTCTGAAGCATTGCTTACATATTCATGATTTTTAAGATGTTATAGTTAAATGTTCAGTGCTATTTAAATATTATGTTGACATTGTTGGAGAGTTTTCATGCTTGTGTTGACATTTCTTTTCAGCCTTGATAGCTAACGGATTATAATCACAGTAAATTACATTTCTAATGAAATATTTTTCTCCAACTCCTTAATTTCCATAGTTCATAAAAATATCAATTGTCAATATCGTGATACAGTTTTCAGCCGTATCGCCCAGCCCTGCTTCTTTGAGTTTTTTCTTTAGATGTCACTAGCCTGTCAGCGTGAGGACCTGCTGCTCGCTGAAATGAGTGACAGATGATATCATGTTACATTCTACAAAAGGGTTCAAAAAGACCAGATGTATTCATTTATTTTTTTAAATTACTTCCAATGATCCCAAGTCTTCTTATTCTCTGGCAAACCAGGTGTACATGAGGTCTTAAAGGGGAACTGATTTATTAATCTTGTTAATCAATCACAATCTTTATGTGAGACGAGAAGACTTATGTCTTTCTCTGTTTTATGCATTCTAAATCATAAAAAATTGCAAGCAAGAGGTGGCTAACGATCATGTAACGGGAATTTGATATTTTCCGCCATTAAAGTGTTGTAAAGGAAACCTCAGGCGAAGTTTTATTTTATATGAAAGTTCATCCATTTCTGCAATTGTACTTCAAATATGAAACTAATATGTGATATTACACACCAAGTGAATCATGTCTAGCTTTTATTTATTGAAATGTTGATGATCATGGTTGTTTTTTAAAAACCCACATTTTCTGAGATTTTCAATTTGAGTTTTTTATTAACTGTAAGCCATAATCATCAAAATGATATCAAAAGAAGGTTTGAAATATATTGAACTGCATGTAACGATCCTGTCATATATTACTTTCATCTTGTAGGACGAATTCTTTTAATAAATCTAATATTCTAATTTTATAGGTTCCACCTGTACACACTGTAAGTATATATATATATATATATATATATATATATATATATATATAAAAAACATGTAGTAACATTCATAATAACTTGTGATATATACATGATGTAAGTACCGTATTTCCTTGAACTGCCGTCAGGTATATAGTATGCGCCTGCCTTGAATTACTGCTGGGTCAAACTCGCTTCCAAAATAATTAGCGCATGCTTAGTATTACCGCCTGGTCAAACTCGTGGCGTCACGAGTGACACTTCCCCTTCCATCATTTTCAAAATGGAGGAGGCTGATTTCAATACCGGTAATTTGAAATCGCATAAAAGGAAGAAGATAAAGAGCTATTCAGTAGGATTTAAGGTCCAAGCTTACATCATACTCAAATTTTTACTGCATACCTTTGGTAAGTGTCGGAGTGAGAAGAGGTTTCAAAATAATTAGCGCATGCTTACTTTTACCGCATGCCTTTGGTAAGCGCAGGGGTGAGAAGAGGTTTTAAATTAATTAGCGCCCCGGCGGCAATTCAAGGAAATACGTAATGTAGTAACATTCATAATAACATGTAAATAAATAAATAAATAAATGGGTTTTACTTGTATAGCGCTTTTCTACCTTCAAGGTACTCAAAGCGCTTTGACATTACTTCCACATTTACCCATTCACACACACATTCACACACTGATGGAGGGAGCTGCCATGCAAGGCGCTAACCAGCACCCATCAGGAGCAAGGGTGAAGTGTCTTGCTCAGGACACAACGGACGTGACGAGGTTGGTACTAGGTGGGATTTGAACCAGGGATCCTCGGGTTGCGCACGGCCACTCTCCCACTGCAGTATATATGTCATGTAGTAACATTCATAATAAGATGTAATATATACATGATGTAAGTATATATGTCATGTAGTAACATTCATAATAACATGCAATATAAACATGATGTAAGTATATATGTCATGTAGTAACATTCATAATAAGATGTAATATATACATGATGTAAGTATATATGTCATGTAGTAACATTCATAATAACATGCAATATAAACATGATGTAAGTATATATGTCATGTAGTAACATTCATAATAACATGCAATATAAACATGATGTAAGTATATATGTCATGTAGTAACATTCATAATAACATGCAATATAAACATGATGTAAGTATATATGTCATGTCTTTGGATACAAGTTGGATGTCAAAGTTGACCAACTTCTCGGTTTATGCCCACAACCTTCTAATATCCAAGGATGAAGCATGATTTAAAATCTAGAATGAACTTTCACCAACTATGAGGCGTTGCAGCAGCTCAATGTCAATATAGCAGCGTAAGCTCGTTAGCTCACGGTGATCACAGCGCCGCCAAAAGTAGTTCCTCGGCGTTAGCGCCTATTATAATATAGCTAATATCCAGCTCATGAGATGTAAATGGCAGTTTTGGGATGTTTCTAAAGGGATTATGGGCGGAAGGAATAGTGTGAGTGGTATTTGACAAATTAGAATGCATAGACTGCGATGAGGCGGCTACTTGTCCAGGGTGTTTTGATTGATTGATTGATACTTTTATTAGTAGATTGCACAGTTCAGTACATATTCCCTACAATTGACCACTAAATGGTAACACCCCAATAAGTTTTTCAACTTGTTTAAGTCGGGGTCCACGTTAATCAATTCATGGTACCCTGCCTTCCACCAGATTGTAGCTGAGATAGGCACCAGCGCCCCCCGCGACCCCAAAGGGAATAAGCGGTAGAAAATGGATGGATGGAATGCATAGAAAAATGTGTTTTTTGTCTTACATAAAGCTTGTTAATGATGGGCAAAATAAAATAAAGAGCCAGAGTTACGTTGCCATCTGCTGTACAGATTAGGAACAACAAGCTGACAGTCCCGTCAAAAAGTGTTCTAACTTGGATTGGAGTGACGATGAGAAGCACACTGACCTTCAGGACCCACTCGTACTCGCCAAACTTGGAGTCGAAGGTTCCGGTCTGTAGCGAGCGCAGCTTGAGGGTGAAGCGAGGTCCCAGCTCCTGAATGCCCACCTTCTTCTCGTTCTTGAAGATGTACCTTCACAAGTGTGAGCAGGTGAGTTGTGTGGCGAGCAGCAGGCGAGGCGGAAGGCTCACCTGTGGAAGCGGAAGAAGACAAAGTCTCTCTGGTTGTGGAAGGTGGCCACCTGGCGACCCACAAAATGTGGCTTCTGAGGGAAGAGAGCGGCAAACATTCGGCCGATGCTGTGACCCAAACGGGTGCTGAAGTTGTTGAGGATGACTTCGGGAAAGTGTTCAGTGGGCTCCTTCCCTCGTCTCTGTGGGGACACATCATTCACGAGTTGGCAACAAACACTTGAAAATATTGCAGAAAGTCAGCTGCACATAAAAAAAAAGTCACCATCATTTCGACATTTGACTTAACCATCCCAAACAAGGCCAGGTCCAGTTGGCTCCATTGTCCCGGTCTCACTCTGCTCTTGCTGCGGAGAGTCAACGACCCACAAGGCTCGCTGGCTATCATTAATCAGCCATCACATTAAATGAATCACTTCTCTATGAAGGTTACCATTACAGATGTCCGATAATGGCTTTTTTGCCAATATCCGATATTGTCCAACTCTTAAATACCGATTCCGATATCAACCCATACCGAAATATACAGTTGTGGAATTAACACATTATTATGCCTAATTTTGTTGAGATGCCCCGCCAGATGCATTAAACAATGTAGCAAGGTTTTCCAAAATAAATCAACTCAAGTTATGGAAAATAAATGCCAACATGGCACTGCCATATTTATTATTGAAGTCACAACGTGCATTATTTTTTTTAACATGCCTCAATACAGCAGCTTGGAATTTAGGACATGCTCTCCCTGGTGTACATTTTAGCGTTCCGGAAGAGTTAGTGCTGCAAGCGGTCCTGGGTATTTGTTTTGTTGTGTTTTCCGTTCGGGCTCCAGTACTCTGGAATGCCCTCCCGGTAACAGTTCGAGATGCTACCTCAGTAGAAGCATTTAAGTCTCACCTTAAAACTCATCTGTATACTCTAGCCTTTAAATAGACCTCCTTTTTAGACCAGTTGATCTGCCGCTTCTTTTCTTTCTCCTATGTCCCCCCTCCCTTGTGGAGGGGGTCCGGTCCGATGACCATGGATGAAGTACTGGCTGTCCAGAGTCGAGACCCAGGATGGACCGCTCGTCGGGACCCAGGATGGACCGCTCGCCTGTATCGATTGGGGACATCTCTACGCTGCTGATCCGCCTCCGCTTGAGATGGTCTCCTGTGGACGGGACTCTCGCTGCTGTCTTGGATCCGCTTTGAACTGAACTCTCGCGGCTGTGTTGGAGCCACTATGGATTGAACTTTCACAGTATCATGTTAGACCCGCTCGACATCCATTGCTTTCGGTCCCCTAGAGGGGGGGGGGGGGGGGTTGCCCACATCTGAGGTCCTCTCCAAGGTTTCTCATAGTCAGCATTGTCACTGGCGTCCCACTGGATGTGAATTCTCCCTGCCCACTGGGTGTGAGTTTTCCTTGCCCTTTTGTGGGTTCTTCCGAGGATGTTGTAGTCGTAATGATTTGTGCAGTCCTTAGAGACATTTGTGATTTGGGGCTATATAAATAAACATTGATTGATTGATTGATTGTGTTTATGTTTTGTTACGGTGCGGATGTTCTCCCGAAATTGGTTTGTCATTCTTGTTTGGTGTGGGTTCACAGTGTGGCGCATATTTCTAACAGTGTTAAAAGTTGTTTATACGGCCACCCTCAGTGTGACCTGTATGGCTGTTGACCAAGTATTCATTGCATTCACTTAAGTGTGTGAAATGCTATAGATATAATGTGATTGGGCCGACACGCAAAGGCAGTCCCTAGAAGGTTTATTGGCGCTCTGTACTTTTCCCTACGTCCATGTACCACTCCGTACATCGGGGTTTTAAAACGTCATAAAATGACTTTTTGAAACCGATACGATAATTCCCGATGTTACATTTTAAAGCATTTATCAGCCGATAATATCGGCAGTCCAATATTATCGGACATCTCTAGTTACCATCAATTCCGGACGAAAGTCGTTTTTTTTTTTGCCACGCTTTAAACAAAAAACAATGTGGCTCATTTATTCTTCGCTGGCGGCCATAAAGCAAATAGTTTTTAAGAAAACAAGCAAAGACACTGAAAAAGTGTGTTATTGCTATGGCGCCATCTATTGGCCGACTTCACTCTCTGCAGGTGATGCGATGCCCTTCTGTTTAGATTGAGCTTTCAACCGTAAAAGTCTTTATTTGAAGGGACAACGCACAAAAACATTAAGTTCAAAGACAGATATGTTGTGTACCAGATTATAGCTAAATAGCTAGTTTCCATCTGCAGTCCCTGGCTCCCTAAATTAAAGGTATACAAAATAATGCAATAAAATTATGACAATAAAATCATACCATAGGATGGATGGGCATACCATAGCATGTAATCAAATTAAGAAAAGTCATAAAATGCCCTTTAATTGACATATACTTAATATACATTTACATAATCACACAAAGACAATACATGCTCTTGCTCACATCTGTCATCATTTGTAAAAACAACAATGATTTTAACAGACACACCTCACTATTTACAACAAAAATGCTGTCATGGATAAATATAATACACATTAAGTTGATGTGTCAATCATAGTGGCCACCTTAGTGACCGTGTGAGCAGCTTTGATTGCTCCAAAGCCACTTTTTAACTTCAGTTGTGAATGAAGAATCATCTGTTAGACTTTTCAAGTGTGTTGTGAGGTCGTGCCATTCCTTTATCGCTTTATATGAAAAGGCTGATTGTGCAACATATGTTATACATCTGGGTACGCTACACTGCCCCCTGGTGGAGGATTGTGTGTTTCTAGTTCTCACTAGAAACTGGACAATGTGCTTAAGTGGCGCAGGTACAGTGTTTTTTAGGATTCAAGTGCTTTTCCGTCTTTTAGTCGTCCATAGCGTTTCTCCGCGTATGGATTTTTCATTCATCACGCCAAGCATCGTTTGTTAGTTTTACAATATACCTAAAACTATTCGTACTTACTAAAGCGTCCAATGTGTGATGTCTGTAGGAGTGTTTTCATGCATATGTGCTATCGTAAAGTAACCAAGTTAGCGTCGTGAGCATTAGCTAATATGCCAACATGTCTACGAGTGTCTGCCGTTGTAAGTTAAGAATACGAACACATTCTTATGTATTGTTAGTGTTTCACAAATTCCTCAGTATATTCACCAAAATGCCGTGTCGTGTCACGAGTTATTCAGTCTGTTTAGCTGGTTGGAGAGCTAGCTTGCGCAGCTAGTGGGTCCATGACGATGACTTCTGTTTTGTTTCAACAGCTGTTTTACTGCCGTGTTACACACATCATTTGGAAACAATTAAAGTATATTCTATAAATATTTTAAAAAACAATATAAAATATATTGTATATATATTTTTATATATATTTTATAAAATATATTTTATAAAATCTTGAAATATTCTGTAAAATAAACATTTATAGAATATGTCTGTTTAAATAACACATTTCACAACATGAATATCTGCAATTAATATATGGAAAACTATTTTTCCAGCGGCTTATATACCTGTGCGCTCTATAGTCCAGAAAACACGGTAATTTGTGTCTTCATTAAGAAAACTTTTTTTATGTTGAATTTATGTAACTGAATTTTTTGCGTTGAAATTTTGTGAATACAAATTTGTCAGGAAAATGTGTTTAAAAATTCTGTTTGTTAAAATACCGTGTTTCAAAATTCACTGTAAAACAATTCAGTGCAGAAATATTATTTGATTCAAAACTCAAGACTCACTTCCAGAAAATTATGACTGAAGCTATCGATCCTGTCTTAGAAGTGAAGCGCTTCAGTCTTCATTTACCTGAAGTGAGTCTTGAGTAGGGATGGGTATCGTTCACATTTGAATTGATACAGGTACTCAACAGCATACATTTTCAGTACTTTTGTGTGTGTTAATAAATGTTATTTGTTTCTAACAATTGAAAATGAGCTTATTATGATAACAGTTGTTATATCTTGTTTTATTATTACATTTGAGTCTCACTTGCAATGCAGTTGGACTTCCAAAACATTAGATGGCAATAGTTGTCCCCAACACTTTTGCCTCCCAGGGCCAAAGTTAAAATGTGCAAATGGTCCACAAGTCAAACAGAGATGCAAAAAGAATAGCAGAAGTCAACAATTATTACAAGGCTCAGCTGCAGGCGTGCTGACATGGACCAGACTGCATGAGCACATTACACCAGTTTTAAAGTCGCTGCATTGGCTACCCGTCCGCTTCAGGGTCCATTTTAAAGTTGTTTTATTATTTTTCAAATGTCTTACTCTGCATCTTTCATGTAAACCTCAAAATAATCAAAGACAATTTTCTGCGTATTTTGGCCTTTTCCAGGTGTTGTTCTCTAGTCAGCTCCTCCTACATATTTTATCCAATGGTTTACCAATTCAATACGGACATTTCGAAGCGTTTAGGTTTTCATTAGAGGACATGAGCTCGATTACCCTTCTCAAAATGTCACAACTTCACCGTAGAGCAGGGGTTCCAAAATTCAAATGCAACTAATATGGCTATAAAAAACTAAATCTATATATTTTACGATGAAGCTCAGTCACCAGAATTTGACCATGGTTTTTACACCAAAGTACTGCAAATTAAATAGAAAATGTTCCGCTGATTTTAGGTAAAAATTCTGGTGACCGTCATGCCAGTTTTTTTACCATAAAATCTTTGGCCATTTTTTAAGTGCCTTGCTATGAATGGAAAAACAGCAACAATGTTAATTTTACCGCAACTTTCTAGTGGCCGAGTTGCTACTTTTATACAGTATAGTCTACGTTCCATCTTTTTACAGTGCATTACTGTAAATGGAAAAATAGTATCACTGATGATTTAAATGAGATATCTGGCGACTGAGGTGCCAGCTTTTTAGAGTAAAATGAACTGACTTTTTACAGTATAGTCTTACGGACATGCCATGAATGATTGTGTCAGTATAAACATATATTACATTTGTTAGCCACCCTTTAGCGGGCCAAATTAAATGACATGACGGGCCAAATTTGGCCCTACTTTGGGCAACACTGGTATGGGCTATCAACGATATGTCTTCTAACTAGAAAGTAGCTTTTTCCATGAATTTGATTGTTATTTTGTGCCCCGCAAAGTGTTTACACTAAGTATTAGGCTTATTACACACCAGTTGTTTGATTGTAACATTCCTCTTAGTTGTAGCTTTCATTACTAAATTTGTTGAAATCGCTATGTAAAATCGCTAATGCTAATATTAGCCTGTCTATGGCATGTCCAATGTAAATTAGCATCAAACTAGCACATTTTGGGGAAGTGGAGCATTTTTTCTACCAAGCATATTTTTCTTTGTTGGTATTTAAAAATACAACATTACTTAGAGTAGGGATGTCCAAAGTGCGGCCCGGGGGCCATTTGCGGCCGGCAGGTAATTTTTCAACGGCCCTAAGCACATTCTAAAAATACGATTAAAAAAATAAAAAACAGAAAAAGTGGTATAAATGAGTAAACAGGTGAAATGTGACAAGAAAATGTTGCAATGTTCACTCTAATAACACAAAGCTGCCATGCAGGCTATTATTTTCTTTAAGGGCATACAACTTAAATCTTTAAAAACGTTATATTGACAGATAGACCTAATGTTGATCTAGAGATTTAAACCTTGAATAACAATAATACAAAATAATGACACATTTTAAATATTTTTTGACCAAAATCCTTTGGGGTCCCTGGGATCAAGCCTGAGTGGAGGCCTATATGTATTTTTTTACACATATATTGTATCGGTTTTTGAAATAAAAACATATGAAAATGGTTAGGGTTAGATTTTTCAGTGTGTGGCCCTGAGTGGAAAAAGTTTGGACACCCCTGACTCAGAGGGAGTTGGGCCGAGTGCTGCTGGACTGATTGTTTACACGAGACATACAGTCTGCAACTTCACGGGGCGTGCAAGCACAAGGTATTGAAATGGGGCACCATTTAATTTCATATGAATCAACACTGAAGGAATTTGGTCAGATCCTATAAAAGTACCGAATTCAGTACCCGTCTCTTGTCTGAATGTGTGGAGCAACAAATATATTTCTGCACAGGTTTTGTTACACTGAATTTTTTAACGCACACATTTTCATTCAATTAAATTGCCAACATTTTTGATGTAAAACTTATCATCATTATGTATTTGCAAAAAAACCCCACAAATTAACCTCCATACTTTTCATTTGGCTTGTCATGACGAGTGAGTAACTCGGGTTTTAGACTTAAAGGATTATTTCCTGTTTTTTCATTTATTTCAAATAAGACCCCCAAACAACTGTTCTTTTAGGACTCTTTTGGAAAAAGCTGAAACAATGGAAGTTTCTTTAAAGCAAAGCAAGACAAAGAGGAGTCTAATAATAATAATAATAAATTAGATTTACTAAAAAAACATAAGCACATAGTGAAAAAAGTCATTCCTTACAATCCTAAATGCTAAGCAAGAAAACAGTGATGTAACGTTCCTAGAATCAACAGTAAGCCAAAATAATGTGTGATTTGAAACTTGCCTTCATTTCCTTACGCAGTCGAACGCTGCTGACCTTGAAGTGTGCGGTGGGTCCTTCAGGCAGGTGACAAAGAACCAATCCATCTTGAAACTTGTTAAGGAAGATCACTTGCATCACTTTTAGACCTCAAATACGAGTTGCAATGGCAATAATGTCACCTAAGTGGACATTTTATTGTTTGGAGAAGTGTTAATAGTGAAAACTTATGTTAATACCAACATTCAATAGTACTATAAAGTACTTATATAGTACTTAGTAAACTATAAGTAAGTAAACTATAAGTACTATAAAGAGATGATAGTGGCACTATGTTCGTAAATATTGACAACATGAAGCACTATAAAAAGACAATACTGGCACTATGTTAGTAAATATTGACAACATGAAGCACTATAAAGAGATGACACAGACACTGTTAGTAAAAACTGACCAACATGAAGCACTATAAAGAGATGATACTGGTACTGTTGGTAAATATTGACAACATGAAGCACTATAAAAAGACAATACTGGCACTATGTTAGTAAATATTGACAACATGAAGCACTATAAAGAGGGGCTAGTGGCACTATTTCGACAACATGAAGCACTATAAAGAGAGGATACTGGCACTATGTTGACAACATGAAGCACTATAAAGAGAGGCTAGTGGCACTATGTTGACAACATGAAGCACTATAAAGAGAGGCTAGTGGCACTATGTTGACAACATGAAGCACTATAAAGAGAGGATACTGGCACTATGTTGACAACATGAAGCACTATAAAGAGAGGATACTGGCACTATGTTGACAACATGAAACACAATAAAGAGAGGATACTGGCACTATGTTGACAACATGAAGCACTATAAAGAGAGGATACTGGCACTATGTTGACAAGATAAAGCACTATAAAGAGAGGATACTGGCACTATGTTGACAACATGAAGCACTATAAAGAGGATACTGGCACTATGTTGACAACATGAAGCACTATAAAGAGAGCATACTGGCACTATGTTGACAACATGAAGCACTATAAAGAGAGGATACTGGCACTATGTTGACAACATGAAGCACTATAAAGAGAGGATACTGGCACTATGTTGACAACATGAAACACAATAAAGAGAGGATACTGGCACTATGTTGACAACATGAAGCACTATAAAGAGAGGATACTGGCACTATGTTGACAACATGAAACACAATAAAGAGAGGATACTGGCACTATGTTGACAACATGAAGCACTATAAAGAGAGGATACTGGCACTATGTTGACAACATGAAGCACTATAAAGAGAAGATACTGGCACTATGTTGACAACATGAAGCACTATAAAGAGAGGATACTGGCACTATGTTGACAACATGAAGCACTATAAAGAGAGGATACTGGCACTATGTTGACAACATGAAGCACTATAAAGAGAAGATACTGGCACTATGTTGACAACATGAAGCACTATAAAGAGAGGATACTGGCACTATGTTGACAACATGAAACACAATAAAGAGAGGATTCTGGCACTATGTTGACAACATGAATCACTATAAAGAGAGGATACTGGCACTATGTTGACAACATGAAGCACTATAAAGAGAGGATACTGGCACTATGTTGACAACATGAAACACTATAAAGAGAGGATACTGGCACTATGTTGACAACATGAAGCACTATAAAGAGAGGATACTGGCACTATGTTGACAACATGAAGCACTATAAAGAGAGGATACTGGCACTATGTTGACTACATGAATCACTATAAAGAGAGGATACTGGCTCTATGTTGACTACATGAATTACTATAAAGAGAGGATACTGGCACTATGTTGACTATATGAATCACTATAAAGAGAGGATACTGGCACTATGTTGACTATATGAATCACTATAAAGAGAGGATACTGGCACTATGTTGACTACATGAATCACTACAAAGAGAGGATACTGGCACTATGTTGACAACATGAAACACGATAAAGAGAGGATACTGGGCACTCTGCGGTCCTCGTTGATGACTAGGAGGTAAGTGAAGTTCCTGGCCACGCACTGAGGAATGATCTTCTTGAGGGCCAGGCCTCTCCTGTAGTAGACGTGGGCGTCTGGGATGACGGTGGCCAGCTGCCGACAGAACTTCACCGTCCTCTGCAGGACACAGAAGAGCACCCTGAAGCTTTGGAACAGCACAAGTGCTTGTTGACGTGACAGGCGCTCACCCCTCTGGGTCGGTCTGAAGTGGTGATGAGCACTTTGGGGTTAGTCAGCCCGTTGAAGTAGGCGGAGAACTCGTCCGTGGCTTCGTCAAATGCAACCTAAAGAGGATCCAGCAAATGGCAGAATGCATCAGAAAAGAGGAGAGCTGGACTACGCTCAGCGAGACAGGACAGAACCTCCTCATCTTCTGGGTCTACTGTGGTCTCGTCGTAGACTCGCTGGTTTTCTATCGTCTTGGGGACTTGTTTTGGCGGCGCCTATATGAGGGGCAAAAAGAATAAAAAACATTGGGTCACACATCGGTGAACTATTTTTATGCCAAACAAGGCACACATTTTTAATGAGCATTTTAAACTCTTCTTGGGTTTTTAATTTTTATTCTATAATTGCTTATTGTATTCACTGCTAATAACACTATTCTTAATATTTGAAGTTTTTCTTTCTTTACATGTAATTTTGTACTTATTTTTAAAATTTGACTTGTATAACTTTTTAGATAATGATAAGTTTTAGGTATTCAAAGACCTTTGAAAGTTTCTTTAAAGCAGAACCAGACGCTGACAAGTCTGATGATTAAGGATGTGCCGATTTATCAGCCAACGATCTGTATCGGCCAGTCATCCTGGAAAAGTTTTTGATCGGTTATTGCAGATACATTTCTTTTAACACCGATCACAAACACCGGTCTTCTCTGGCCGACAGGAGAATAGCATCTAATGATTACATTGATAATAATAACTAGGGATGCACCGATTAATCGGTAACCGAATATATTCGGCCGAATATGGCAAAAAAAGCCACATTCGGCCTTCGGTGGAATGAGTTAAAAACAAGGCCGAATAGTGGCGTGTGACGCAATTTTTTGATGCGGTGACGCAATCAATCAATGTGCAGTGACGTTGGGATATGTTGTGTACCTGTATAAGTGTATGAGGTTACAAGCACACACTTATTGAGATTTATTGGGGCCTCTGTTTACATTATTAGCCTGTTGTGTAGGCTACCTGTATAAGTGTATGAGGTTACAAGCACACACTTATTGAGATTTAGTGGGGCCTCTGTTCACATTATTAGCCTGTTGTGTAGGCTACCTGTATAAGTGTATGAGGTTACAAGCACACACTTATTGAGATTTACTTGAGCCTTGTTTACATTATTAGCCTGTTGTGTAGGCTACCTGTATAAGTGTATGAGGTTACAAGCACACACTTAATTGAGATTTACTTGAGCCTTCTGTTTACATTATTAGCATATCTACTGTGGCTAAGCAGACTTTTGCCAAAAGGACAATAATTCATTTGTTGTGGGTTTATCCACTTTAATGCACTTCATTTTTTTTTGGAATGCATGTTTTGTTTGAAGGCCTAATATAAATGAAAAACTGTGCTTTTTTTGAAAAGCAAAGACTACTGGAATATTAAAACATTTTTCGATATTCAATAAAAAATTACTTTATTTGAAAAACATGTCTAAATATTTATTCTAGGCTATTTATGCAATATTTAAAAAATTGTGAAAAACTGCATTCATTATTCGAAATTCGGCCTTCGGCAAAGCGTTTAAATTTTATTCGGCGTCGGCCACAAATTTTCATTTCGGTGCATCCCTAATCAACTACATGTATTAGTTTCTTTGCATCATTGTCAAGTATTATCTTCACTGGAGGACGAGGCTAAACGCTTTTCACACCGAGAGCAAACCAGGATCAGGCATGCTATGAGCAGAACTAACTTAGCTCGGAACATGGGAAGAAATAAGTGTTTAGTAAAGTGTAGATGGAAGCATGTTACAGATGAAAGTAAGCAGTTGTTTACAGGAAATGACTAAGTGTATTAATAATAGACAACTGTTGGTGTGTCAGCATTGTCACAGTCAGTACACCACACGTACCATCAGATCCATCCATAAATTGGTGGTGTCGATACCAGTATTAGTATATAATTGATACTAGAGTTATTAGATCAATATTTTTTTTTCCAAATAATTTTGTTGTTTTTGTTAATGTTGGCAAAGTCAGGGAATACTTCCGTAGAAACAGGAGGACTTTGAGGCCAAAAAGTAAAGGATTTAAGTGTAGTGAATGGTGGTTTTTACTTTTGTTTAGTTATTTTGTGGTATTGTTAATGCATGGGATTGGTATTGGTACCAGCCGATCACTCATGGATGATCAGTAGTGGCAGTAGGGGCGCAACGATTAGTCGACAATAACATTTGTCGCCGACAAATTGTAGACACATAGAATCATCATACTGCTGTGATTATGTGCATCAAGTGTTTATTCAAGGCTAAGGCAAAATATCCAGATGTACAGGACTGTCTCAGAAAATTTGAATATTGTGATAAAGTATTTTATTTTCTGTAATGCAACTAAAAACATGAAAATGTCATACATTATGGATTCATTACACATCAAATGAAATATTGCAAGCCTTTTATTATTTTAATATTGCTGATTATGGCATACAGCTTAAAAAAAAATCAAAAATCCTATCTCAAAAAAATAGAATATTTCCTCAGACTAAGTTAAAAAACAAGATTTATAACAGCAAAACAAAATCAAACATTTGAAAATTTCAATTAATGCACTCAGTAGTTTGTTGGGAATCCTTTTGCACGGATTACTGCATCAATACGGCGTGGCATGGAGGCAATCGACCTGTGGCATTGCTGAGGTGTTATGGATGCCCAGGATGCTTCAATAGCGGCCTTCAGCTCATTTGCATTATTGGGTCTGGTGTCTTTCAGCTTCTTCTTCACGATACCCCACAAATTCTCTATGGGGTTCCGGTCAGGGGAGTTGGCAGGCCAATGGAGGACAGTAATGCCATGGTCAGTACACCAGTTACGGCTGGTTTTGGCACTGTGAGCAGGTGCCACATCATGCAGTAATCCGTGCAAAAAGATTCCCAACCAGGTACAGAGTGCATTAATTGACATTTGCAAATGTTTGACTTTGTTTTGCTGTTATAAATCTTTTTTTTAACTTTGTGTGAGGAAATATTCAAATTTTTTGAGATAGTATTTTTGAGTTTTCTTAAGCTGTGTGTCATAATCAGCAATATTAAAATAGTAAAAGGCTTGCAATAGTTCAGTTGATGTGTAATGAATCCAGAATGTATGACATTTTCATATTTTAGTTGAATTACGGAAAATACAGGACTTTATAGGAATATTCAAATTTTCTTAGACAGTCCTGTATATCGTTTATCGTGACATGGCCTAAAAATAGCGATATAATACAAACCTCGTTTCCATATGAGTTGGGAAATTGTGTTAGATGTAAATATAAACAGAATACAATGATTTGCAAATCCTTTTCAACCCATATTCAGTTGAATATGCTACAAAGACGACATATTACATGTTCAAACTGATAAAAAAAATTGTTTGTTGCAAATAATCATTAACTTTAGAATTTCATGCCAGCAACACGTGACAAATAAGTTGGGAAAAAGTGGCAATAAATACTGATAAAGTTGAGGAATGCTCATGAAACACTTATTTGGAACATCCCACAGGTGTGCGGGCTAATTGGGAACAGGTGGGTGCCATGATTGGCTATAAAAACAGCTCCCATGAAATGCTAAGTAATTCATAAACAAGAATGGGGTGAGGGTCACCACTTTGTAAGCAAATTGTCGAACAGTTTTAGAACAACATTTCTCAACGAGCTATTGCAAGGAATTTCAGGATTTTATCATTTACGGTTAGTAAATCATCAAAAGATTCAGAGAATCTGGAGAAATCACTGCATGCTAGCGATAATATTACGGACCTTTGATCCCTCAGGCGGTACTGCATCAAAAACCGACATCGGTATGTAAAGGATATCACCACATGGGCTCCGGAACACTTCATAAAACCACTGTCAGTAACTAAAGTTGGTCGCTACATCTGTAAGTGCAGGTTAAAACTCTACTATGCAAAGCAAATCCCTTTTATCAACACCACCAAGGAACGCCGCTGACTTCGCTGGGCCCGAGCTCATCTAAAATGGACTGATGCAAAGTGGAAAAGTGTTCCGTGGTCTGACGAGCCCACATTTAAAATTATATTTGGAAACTGTGGAAGTGGTGTCCTCCGGAACAAAGAGGAAAATAACTATTTGGACTGTTATAGGCGCAAAGTTCAAAAGCCAGCATGTGTGATGGTATGGGGGTGTAATAGTGCCCAAGGCATGGGTAACTTACACATCTGTGAAGGCACCATTAATGCTGAATGGTCCATACAGGTTTTGGAGCAACATATGTTGTCATCCAAGCAACGTTATCATGGACGCCCCTGCTTATTTCAGCAAGGCAATGCAAAGCCAAGTGTTACAACAACGTGGGTTCTTAAAAAAAAGAGTGCGGGTACTTTCCTGGCCCGCCTGCAGTCCAGACCTGTCTCCCATCGAAAATGTGTGGCGCATTATGAAGCGTATGAACGACTGAAGCTCTCCATAAAACAACAATGAGAAAGAATTCCACTTTCAAAGCTTCAACAATTAGTTTCCTCAGTTCCCAAATGTTTATTGAGTGTTGTTAAAAGAAAAGGTAATGTAACACAGTGGTGAACATGCCCTTTCCCAATTACTTTGGCACGTGTTGCAGCCATGAAATTCTAAGTTAATTATTATTTGCAAAAAAAAATAAAGTTTATGAGTTTGAGCATCAAATATGTTGTCTTTGTAGCATATTCAACTGAATATGGGTTGAAAAGGATTTGCAAATCATTGTATTCCGTTTATATTTACATCTAACACAATTTCCCAACTCATACGGAAACGGGGTTTGTAATAAAAGGCCATATCGCCCAGCCCTACACCCAATTGACTATTTTTTTTTCCATACACGAAG
This sequence comes from Nerophis ophidion, assembly GCF_033978795.1. Classification (NCBI taxonomy): domain Eukaryota; kingdom Metazoa; phylum Chordata; class Actinopteri; order Syngnathiformes; family Syngnathidae; genus Nerophis; species Nerophis ophidion. The sequence goes on from NC_084632.1 coordinate 3,388,758, forward strand.
AAACATTCAACATAAACACAAGTCGTCACCTACCTTGTCGCCTAGGGCTTTTTGCTCCTTTTTCCTCTTTTTCTTCATCTGCATCTTTAGCTGCAACAAAAACACAAGTTACACTGACTTTTTTTCTCATGGTTATGTTCGATCCACGATGGATTGGACTTTCACAATATCATGTTAGACCGGCTCGACATCCATTGCTTTCGGTTCCCTAGCGCAGTGGTTCTGAACCTTTTTTCAGTGATGTACCCCCTGTGAACATTTTTTTAATTCAAGTATTCCCTAATCAGAGTAAGGCATTTTCGGTTGAAAAAAAGAGATGAAGAAGTAAAATACAGCACTATGTCATCAGTTTCGGATTTATTAAATGGTATAACAGTGCAAAATATTGCTTAGTTGTAGTGGTCTTTCTTGAACTATTTTATAAAAAAAGATATGAAAATAACTAAAAACTTGTTGAAAAATTATTCAATTATAAATTACTCCCACACATAGAAGTAATCATCAACCTAAAGTGCCTTCTTTGGGGATTGTAATAGAGATCCATCTGGATTCATCAACTTCATTCTAAACATTTCTTCACAAAACAATAAATCTTTAACATCAATATTTATGGAACATGTCCACAAAAAATCTAGCTGTCAACACTGAATATTGCATTGTTGTATTTCTTTTCACAGTTTATGAACTTACATTCATATTTTGTTGAAGTATTATTCAATAAATATATTTATAAAGGATTTTTGAATTGTTGCTATTTTTAGAATATTAAAAAAACATCTCACGTACCCCTTGGCATACCTTCAAGTACCCCCAGGGGTGCGTGTACCCCCATTTGAGAACCACTGCCCTAGAGAGGGGGGGTTGCCCACATATGTGGACCTCTCCAAGGTTTCTCATAGTCATCATTGACACTGTCATCGACGTCCCACTGGGGTGAGTTTTTCCTTGCCCTTATGTGGGCTCTACCGAGGATGTCGTTGTGGTTTGTGCAGCCCTTTGAGACACTGGTGACTCAGGGCTAGAGATGCGCGGTTTGCGGTCTCATCTGCGGATAAACCGCGAGTCGGGCGGTTGACATGGCGAAAAAATAGATTTTAATTAGATTCGGGCGGGTGGCGGTTGATCCATCCGGAAATATTTGATATGCATGATTCTGTGATCGGTATCCTTTGCCATTCATAGTGCCATTTAAGACCCGTGTCATAAAGCGAAGAACACAATAAGAGACGCTATTATTCTCCTAAATGACTGCCAGCAGTCACCCAGATAATAAATATTAGGGCGTGCTATGAAGCCATTGGCTTTGTCGCCTTCTACAACATGTACAATCTACTTGTCTGTTCAGCATCATGTTGTGTGTGGCTTTTGCGGCAACACGCACACGACTGCAAGGCATACTGGGTGACACAGAGTACACTAATGCTTGTGATATAAACAATTTTAACACTCTTAGTAATATGCGCCACGCTGTGAAGCCACACCAATTACTGTGCGTCTGTAAAGTGGGCGGGGTTGGGGTGCAAAATATATTCAGGAAGTGTCATGAATACAAAGGATTATTGGTATTTGTTGTGTTGCGTTTATGTTGTGTTACTGTGAGGATGTTCTCCCGAATTGTGTTTGTCAATCTTGTCGGGTGTGGCTTCACAGCGTGGCGCATATTAGTAAGTGTTAAAGTTGTTTATATCACAACCATCAGTGTACTCTGTATCACCCAGTATGCCTTTCAATCTTGAACATGCAATTGCGGAAAATGCACACAACATGTTGACGGACTAACAATCTGTTCGAAAATGTTATTTAAGGTGTCAAAGACAATGACTTCACAGCACATCCATATTCTTGTAATCAGGACGTATGCTATTGAATAGTCGCGGGGACTTTAGCAGCTCCAATTGTCATCATGACTCTGTGAAGCAGGTTTAAATAGCTCTGTGAATGATTAAGGCGGGTACGGTCCTGATTAAATGTTGGTTCGGGTGGACGGCGGGTGGATGACGACTTTGGTGAACCGGATGCGGATGATATAATTGCCTATCCGTGCATCTCTACTCAGGGCTATATAAATAAACATTGACTGATTATTGATTGACTTTGTAGGAAAAGTTATTGATGTAAAATCTAAAATGTCAAGACAGAAGTTTACAAAACCTTTCATTTGTGTTGAAGTACTCTAACTGTAACGCTTAACATAGAAGTTAGTTTCGGTAAATAGACATCATTTGTACGAATGTTGTTAGATTAAAGACAGTTGGCCTTGTCAACAATCTGAATGTAACATAAGATTGTAAATCAACGTTTGTTAGAGCTTTATTGTGACTTTACCTTCCTTTTCTCCTGCTTCAGTTTGACAAACATGTTTATTAGAGCTTTATTGTGACTTTACCTTCCTTTTCTCCTGCTTCAGTTTGACAAACATGACATGTTTATTAGAGCTTTATTGTGACTTTACCTTCCTTTTCTCCTGCTTCATTTTGACGAACATGACATGTCTTCGCTGTTTGTTCTTGACTTCTGACAAACTGAAAGTTGGCGGCAAAGCGGCCTCCATTTTCTCTTCTTTCACTTCCACGACGCCGTCCTCCGCCTTGTCCTCGCTCTTCTTATCCGGACGTTTATTCCTCTTTTTCGTCCTTTCCGCATCTTTAGAGACTGGAACTTCTGTGACGTCCATCTTGTTAAAAAGTGTGTTTACTGGCAGGCTGGCTTCACGTGCGCGGGGGCTGCTTCTGCTTCTGCTACTTCCGGCCTCCACATCCGGGTCACACAATTGGCCCACTTTGTTGAAGACGCGGGGGGCCTCTAGCGGCGAGGAGGAGAAAAGGCGTGGATCGTGAAGGGCGGCCCGTGGACATTCTCAAAATACTATTAAAAAAAACAAAAGTGGAATAAAAAGGCAAACGGGTGAAATGTAACAAGAAAAAGTTGCAATGTTGACTCTAATATCTAGGGCTGCGACCAGGGGCGGTTCTAGGCATGCTTATATGAGGGGGCAGTCAGAAATGTGAAGGGGGCCTCATGTGTACACATCATGCTCCAGCACTTTTTTTTCTGTGCTTATAGTAACGATGCTTTCTTCATTGAAATGGGTCTTTAGCTATGTGTCCAACCCCAACCTGGAGTAGTGGATTGTACTTTGTCAGGCCTCTACCTTCAGACCTGTCCAACTTGGGTGTCCCACCTGAAGACTAAGCTCCTGCTGGTATAGCTCTTACGGTCACTGAGGCACGCAAACCCCCTGAACACAATAAGGTGGCAATCCCTCAGGGGGGGAAACTGAAAAATAAAAATAAATGAATAAAATAAAACATCCTTCATCCAGATTTTATCAACCAACAACATAACATTTATCCTAACTGGATGGCCTAACTCTCAAATAAATTTGGACCCAAAGTAGGACTTCACACACTACAGTCAATATTTACAAAACTGAAAGGTAGTCTGATGAATAATGATAAAGAAGAATCTCAAACTAATTTATAAAACAGAACGTGGGCACTCATCTGGGCACAAAATTCATTCACTCCAATATATGTGTTGCCCACTTGCTTGTAAATTGATGAAAACGGCTGTGTTTTTGTTTTTAGGTGTCTTGGTCATATCAAATTAAACTTATAATTAGTTTATTACAAAATGTAGATTGAAACATTAAAGGTTGACTATGTAGAATTACAAGAAAAACAACAGAAAAAGAATTCCAGCAGTCGATTGCCAGACCGTTGCTAAGTAAAACGGGCCGTTGCTAGGGACTCCGCTCTGAACAGAGGACAGCAGAGGAGGACTGCTAAGCAGGATATATACCTTATGTTTCATTTTTACCCTCATTAACAGCATCATAAATGACTTGTAGCTTGTTACAGGGACAGTGGAGGCTCTCTGCCTTCCAAACCACTGCTGCTTAGAGCCTCCGCTGTCACTGCTCTCGTCAAGTTGTATAAAAAAAAAAAAAAAAAAAAAAAAGGAACTCCGTAGCACCGAAAGTCCGCGACGGTAAACGTGTTTATGACGGATAAGACTACACAAATACACCCATCCTAACAAGTATGTGATAAATGTAGACAACTTTTCCTTTTCTTTTACTTTCATACTGCAACAGTGATTGGATGTTTACTGAGGGCTGAGGGGTGTGTGCGGGTGTGGAATGTTGAATACACGCACAGCGGAGGGGGGGAGGAGAGGGAGGCCGACACTACTATATCGTGTGTGTCCCTTTTTCGGCGGATTTTTCCGCTAGTGCAGATAATTTTGTCAACTTGTAATGTAGTAATTTTGTGAGTTTATTAAAATTTACTTTCTCAAATTTTGATTTGAGGGGGCAAGACATTTATTTAAGGGGGCTCTGCCCCCTCTTGCCCCTGCGTAGAGCCGGCCAGGGCTGCGATTCAATATCGATTCTTGGGGTCACGATTCGATAATATATCGATTTTTTCGATTCAACGCGATTCTCGATTCAAAAATGATATTTTTCCGATTCAAAAGGATTCTGTAATCATTCAATACATAGATTTCAGCAGGATCTACCCCAGTCTGTTGACATGCTGGCAGAGTAGATTTTTTTAATAAGCTACTGTTGCATTGAGCAAACAAAACATCCAGACGGACCTCAGTTAGCAGGCTGGTTTAAATACTAAAACAATAATCACAAACGGGTGTGCGTCAGGAGCCAGTGCAGGAGGAGCAAATTAAGTGACAAATAAAAACAAGGAAGTGCTCAAACAAAGAGATCGGAAGAGACCAGAAATAATCAAAACACAAAAAGGGATTCAAACATAGACTAGAGATGTGATCGCAACAACCTGTTTATTATTCACCCTCGGTAAAGGACGTATGCTCTCTTTAAGTTGAAGTGGAGTGGTAATTGTTTAGTGGCCACCATAATTCACAAAGTTGAGTTCATGAGTGACGCGGACACGTTTGTTACTTTATACTTTATACCTAGCTTCTGCCTCGGAGACTTTGTATGTGTAAGTAATGTCACCTTTTGTTGTTCAGTGATTATTATCTATGTTTAGCCTGTGTGCTATGGTGTGCTTAGCTGTTGTGTAGCTGCTAGTCTGTTTACTAGGGCTGCAAATTTTTGGGTGTTCCACAATTCGATTCAATATCGATTCTTGGGGTCACGATTCGATATCGATTTTTTCGATTCAATGCGATTCTCGATTCAAAAACGATATTTTTCCGATTCAAAATGATTCTGTATTCATTCAATACATAGATTTCAGCAGGATCTACCCCAGTCTGCTGACATGCTAGCAGAGTAGTAGATTTTTGTAAAAAGCTTTTATAATTTTAAAGGACAATGTTTTATCAACTATTTGCAATAATGTAATTTTTTTAACTATTAAACGAACCAAAAATATGACTTATTTTATCTTTGTGAAAACATTGGACACAGTGTGTTGTCCAGCTTATGAGATGCCATGCAAGTGTAAGCCACTGTGACACTATTGTTCTTTTTGATTATTTTTATAAATGTCTAATGATAATGTCAATGAGGGATTTTTAATCACTGCTATGCTGAAATTATAACTAATATTGATACTGTTGTTGATAATATTCATTTTTGTTTCACTACTTTTGGTTTGTTCTGTGTGGTGTTTGTGTCTCCTCTCAATTGTTCTGTTTATTGCAGTTCTGAGTGTTGCTGGCTCAGGTTTGGTTTTGGAATTGGATTGCATTGTTATGGTATTGCTGTGTAGTGGTTTGTTGGATTTAAAAAAAAAATGATAATCAATTCTAAATCGCACAACTTATTCGATTCGATTCGTATTCAAATAGATTTTTTTCCCCACACCCCTACTTATAACACAAAGCTTCCATGCAAACTGTTTTCTTTCTTCAAAAGCCGTCATTTCTCCAAAAATTGTAATGAATCGGAATGAATGGTGTTATGAATTATTGAAAGCAAAATGGTAAACTCTTCAATCAATCAATCAATGTTTATTTATATAGCCCCAAATCCCAAATGTCTTACTGGTACTTCTCACTCTTTTTTTTAACATGTAAAAAGTAAAAAAACAAACAAACAAAAAAACACTAAAGGAAAAAAATAATAATAATATGTGACTTACCGGTACTTATAAAAAAAATTTAAAATGTACAAAAAATTATGTGTCTTACCGGTACTTATAACACTTTTTTTTTTTTTAAACTTGTAACGAGTAAAAAAAAAATTATATGTGATTTACCGGTACTTATAACATTTTTTTTAATGTGTTAAAGGTAAAATAAATAATATGTGACTTACCGGTACTTACAACACTTTTTTTAATGTGTAAAAAGTTAAAAAAGAACAATAATATGTGACTTACTGGTACTTATAGCACTTTTTTTAACATGTAAAAAGTAAAAAAAAAAAGTGACTTACCGGTACTTATAACACTTTTTTTTTTTAAACTTGTAACGAGTAAAAAAAAAATTATATGTGACTTACCGGTACTTATAACCCTTTTTTAACGTGTAAAAGTAAAAGAATATATGTGTGTTACCGGTACTTATAACCCTTTTATTAACGTGTAAAATAAAAATATGTGACCAACCCCTTTTGAACTTGTAAAAAGTAAAAAAAAAAAAGTAAAAACCAATATGTGACTTACCAGTACTTCTCACTCTTTTTTTTAACATGTAAAAAGTAAAAAAAAAAAAACACTTTTTGACATTGAAAAGGAAAAAAAAAAAAAAATATGTGACTTACCGGTACTTATAACTTTTTTTTAAACATGTAAAAAGTAAAAAAAAAATATGTGTCTTACCCGTACTTATAACCCTTTTTTTTTTTTTTTTTAACTTGTAACGAGAAAAGAAAAAATTATATGTGACTTACCGGTACTTATAACATTTTTTTTTTAATGTGTTAAAGGTAAAATAAATAATATGTGACTTACCGGTACTTACAACACTTTTTTTAATGTGTAAAAAGTTCAAAAAGAACAATAATATGTGACTTACTGGTACTTATAGCACTTTTTTTAACATGTAAAAAGTAAAAAAAAATATGTGTCTTACCCGTACTTATAACCCTTTTTTTTTTTTTTTTAACTTGTAACGAGAAAAGAAAAAATTATATGTGACTTACCGGTACTTATAACATTTTTTTTTTAATGTGTTAAAGGTAAAATAAATAATATGTGACTTACCGGTACTTACAACACTTTTTTTAATGTGTAAAAAGTTCAAAAAGAACAATAATATGTGACTTACCGGTACTTATAACACTTTTTTTTAAAACTTGTAACGAGTAAAAAAAAAAATTATATGTGACTTACCGGTACTTATAACCCTTTTATTAACGTGTAAAATAAAAAATTATATGTGACCAACCGCTTTTGAACTTGTAAAAAGTAAAAAAAAAAAAGTAAAAACCAATATGTGACTTACCAGTACTTCTCACTCTTTTTTTTTAACATGTAAAAAGTAAAAAAAACAAAACACTTTTTGACATTGAAAAGGAAAAAAAAAATAATAATATGTGACTTACCGGTACTTATAACTTTTTTTTAAACATGTAAAAAGTAAAAAACAATATGTGTCTTACTGGTACTTATAACCCTTTTTTTAAAAAAAACTTGTAACGAGTAAAAAAAAAATTATATGTGACTTACCGGTACGTATAACATTTTTTTTAATGTGTTAAAGGTAAAATAAATAATATGTGACTTACCGGTACTTACAGCACTTTTTTTAATGTGTAAAAAGTTTAAAAAGAACAATAATATGTGACTTACTGGTACTTATAGCACTTTTTTTAACATGTAAAAAGTAAAAAAAAAAGTGACTTACCGGTACTTATAATACTTTTCAAAAAAAACTTGTAACAAGTAAAAAAAAAAATTATATGTGATTTACCGGTACTTATAAAAAATTTTTTTAATGTGTTAAAGGTAAAATAAATAATATGTGACTTACCGGTACTTACAACACTTTTTTTAATGTGTAAAAAGTTAAAAAAGAACAATAATATGTGACTTACTGGTACTTATAGCACTTTTTTTAACATGTAAAAAGTGAAAAAAAAAGTGACTTATCGGTACTTATAACACTTTTTTTTAAAACTTGTAACGAGTAAAAAAAAAATTATATGTGACTTACCGGAACTTATAAAAAATGTTTTAATGTGTAAAAGGTAAAATAAATAATATGTGACTTACCGGTACTTACAACACTTTTTTTAATGTGTAAAAAGTTCAAAAAGAACAATAATATGTGACTTACTGGTACTTATAGCACTTTTTTAACATGTAAAAAGTAAAAAAAAAAGTGACTTACCGGTACTTATAACACTTTTTAAACATATTTTGAAAGAAAGTAGACTAGAGGGTTAAAAGCACTGTTAGATGAAATATGTTGTACTTGATGGTTCTATTCCCTGCTGGCGTGACATCAACAAGCCACGTACCAGTCCACCAACTGTCTGAAGGCGGCGTACATCAAAGGGTTGAAGGAGCACGCCATCAAGCCGCCGCGCTGCATCTGGCTGGTCTCCCTGTTCAAGTCTCCCAAGCAGGTGGTCTGCTTCTGGAAGGCCCAGGACACGCACCACTTGGAGTGGTCGTACCGAGAACAGTGCGGTGCGGACCCGGGGAGGCGGATCCTCCTGATGTTCATGACGTGATTGGCCAGCGAGCAGTTGGAGGGCAGCTGGTGTTTCGACGTCTGCCACGTCTCTGCCATCAGGCTGGTGTTGAAGACCTGAGCCAGCCAGCCCAGGTAGATGTCTGCATGAGGACCCAGTCAGTTCTTGGACAAGGACATGGTCACCTCTAGTCTTAGACTTAGATTGGTCACCTCTAGTCTTAGACTTAGATTGGTCACCTCTGGTCTTAGACTTAGATTGGTCACATCTGGTCTTAGACTTAGATTGGTCACCTCTAGTCTTAGACTTAGATTGGTCACTCACCTCTAGTCTTAGACTTAGATTGGTCACCTCTAGTCTTAGACTTAGATTGGTTACCTCTAGTCTTAAACTCAGATTGGTCACCTCTAGTTTTAGACTTAGATTGGTCCCCTCTAGTCTTAGACTTAGATTGGTCACCTCTAGTCTTAGACTTAGATTGGTCACCTCTAGTCTTAAACTCAGATTGGTCACCTCTAGTTTTAGACTTAGATTGGTCACCTCTAGTCTTAGACTTAGATTGGTCACCTCTAGTCTTAGACTTAGATTGGTCACCTCTAGTCTTAGACTTAGATTGGTTACCTCTAGTCTTAGACTTAGATTGGTCACATCTAGTCTTAGAGTCAGATTGGTGACATCTAGTCTTAGACTCAGATTGGTGACATCTAGTCTTAGAGTCAGATTGGTCACATCTAGTCTTAGACTCAGATTGGTCACATCTAGTCTTAGACTCAGATTGGTCACATCAAGTCTTAGACTTAGATCGGTCACATCTAGTCTTAGACTTAGATCGGTCACATCTAGTCTTAGACTTATATTGGTCACATCTAGTCTTAGACTTATATTGGTCACGTCTAGTCTTACACTTAGATCGGTCACATCTTGTCTTAGACTTAGATTGGTCACGTCTAGTCTTACACTTAGATCGGTCACATCTTGTCTTAGACTTAGATCGGTCACATCTAGTCTTAGACTTAGATCGGTCACATCTCGTGTTAGACTTAGATCGGTCACATCTAGTCTTAGACTTAGATCGGTCACATCTAGTCTTAGACTTAGATCGGTCACATCTCGTCTTAGACTTAGATTGGTCACATCTCGTCTTGGACTTAGATCGGTCACATCTCGTCTTAGACTTATATCGGTCACATCTAGTCTTAGACTTAGATTGGTCACATCTAGTCTTAGACTGGTCCCGTCTAGTCTCCAAACAACACATCCTTCATCATCATGGAAATGTGCTAAATTCAAATGACAAAAAAAACAACAACTTTACCATCAACAAAATGTTCCGATTTGGCAAAAATGAAGAAGATCTCTCCCTGCAGGGAGAAGAGTTGCTCCATCTTCTTATCCGAAGGCGCCACAGGACGTTTGCCAGCACACAAGTGTGCCAGCGCAGGCAGCTTGGCGGCGAAGGCGGCGGGCACGGAGCAGTTGAAGACACGCGGGAAGACATACACCAGCTGCTGGGCTGATGTTGGTGTTGGGGGGCGGGGCCAAAGAAAGGACAAACATGAATAAGTCATTTGGATCATTTTGCATCTCTAAGCAAACATCTTTCTGGAAGTACTGTGGGCATTGTACTCATTGCTACAATAATCCATCAATCGATCCAGGATTTTGAGGATGAAACAAATGAAATCAGCTCAAACGTTAACATGCTATTGCTAACATGGCAACAGTTAGCATACTTGCAGGTGGCGCCCGGTATCAAAATCCATTATTTTATAAAATACTACAAAGTTAAGATAGCATGCTCACATAACATATGTATCGCCTTTTCATGACAGACTTTACAAGTATCAGATTATATCGGCTAGCATCTAAAATGTGCGATACAAGCAGTCCTGCAGAGTGTTTACTGTGTGTGATATCATGTGCGATAAAAGCAGTCCAGCAGAGTGTTTATTGTGTGTGATATCATGTGCGATAAAAGCAGTCCTGCAGAGTGTTTACTGTGTGTGATATCATGTGTGATAAAAGCAGTCCAGCAGAGTGTTTATTGTGTGTGATATCATGTGCGATAAAAGCAGTCCAGCAGAGTGTTTATTGTGTGTGATATCATGTGCGATAAAAGCAGTCCAGCAGAGTGTTTACTGTGTGTGATATCATGTGCGATAAAAGCAGTCCAGCAGAGTGTTTACTTGTGTATGATATCGTATGCGATACAAACAGTCTTGCAGTGTTTGAATGTGCGTGATATCATGTGTGATACAAGCAGTCCTGCAGCTCACTTGTGTGTGATATCATGTGTGATACAAGCAGTCCTGCAGCTTACTTGTGTGTGATATCATGTGTGATACAAGCAGTCCTGCAGCTTACTTGTGTGTGATATCATGTGTGATACAAGCAGTCCTGCAGCTTACTTGTGTGTGATATCATGTGTGATACAAGCAGTCCTGCAGCTCACTTGTGTGTGATATCATGTGTGATACAAGCAGTCCTGCAGCTTACTTGTGTGTGATATCATGTGTGATACAAGCAGTCCTGCAGCTTACTTGTGTGTGATATCATGTGTGATACAAGCAGTCCTGCAGCTTACTTGTGTGTGATATCATGTGTGATACAAGCAGTCCTGCAGCTTATTGTGTGTGATATCATGTGCGATACAAGCAGTCCTGTACCGTGTTTACTTGTGTGTGATATCATGTGCGATATAAGCAGTCCTGCAGACTGTTTTTTGTGTGTGATATCATTTGTGATACAAGCAGTCCTGCAAAATGTTTACTTGTGTGTGATATCATGTGTGACACAAGTAGTCCTGCAAAAATGTTTACTTGTGTGTGATATCATGTGTGATACAAGCAGTCCTGCAAAACGTTTACTTGTGTGTGATATCAAGTGTGAAAAAAGCAGTCCTGCAAAATGTTTACTTTTGCTTTATATCCAGTGTGATACACGCAATCCTGCAGTGTGTTTACTTGTGTGTGATACCATGTGCGATACAAGCAGTCGTGGAATGTGTTTACTTGTGTGTGATATCATGTGCGATACAAGCACCCCTGTACCATGTTTACTTGTGTGTGATATCATGTGCGATACAGGCAGTCCTGTACCGTGTTGACTTGTGTGTGATATCATGTGTGATACAAACAGTCCTGCAGCTTACTTGTGTGTGATATCATGTGTGATACAAGCAGTCCTGCAGCTTACTTGTGTGTGATATCATGTGTGATACAAGCAGTCCTGCAGCTTACTTGTGTGTGATATCATGTGTGATACAAGCAGTCCTGCAGCTTACTTGTGTGTGATATCATGTGTGATACAAGCAGTCCTGCAGCTCACTTGTGTGTGATATCATGTGTGATACAAGCAGTCCTGCAGCTTACTTGTGTGTGATATCATGTGTGATACAAGCAGTCCTGCAGCTTACTTGTGAGTGATATCATGTGTGATACAAGCAGTCCTGCAGCTTACTTGCGAGTGATATCATGTGTGATACAAGCAGTCCTGCAGCTTACTTGTGTGTGATATCATGTGTGATACAAGTAGTCCTGCAGCTTACTTGCGAGTGATATCATGTGTGATACAAGCAGTCCTGCAGCTTACTTGTGTGTGATATCATGTGTGATACAAGTAGTCCTGCAGCTTACTTGTGTGTGATATCATGTGTGATACAAGTAGTCCTGCAGCTTACTTGTGTGTGATATCATGTGTGATACAAGCAGTCCTGCAGCTTACTTGTGAGTGATATCATGTGTGATACAAGCAGTCCTGCAGCTTACTTGTGTGTGATATCATGTGTGATACAAGTAGTCCTGCAGCTTACTTGCGAGTGATATCATGTGTGATACAAGCAGTCCTGCAGCTTACTTGTGTGTGATATCATGTGTGATACAAGTAGTCCTGCAGCTTACTTGTGTGTGATATCATGTGTGATACAAGCAGTCCTGCAGCTTACTTGTGAGTGATATCATGTGTGATACAAGCAGTCCTGCAGCTTACTTGTGTGTGATATCATGTGTGATACAAGTAGTCCTGCAGCTTACTTGTGTAAGTGCCGTCATAATGTGTTCATGAGCGACGGTCATTGAAGGAATACTTGAAGTTTTTTCCATCCAAATTGTGTAGAAAAGGTGGACTCACTGACACGGAGGACATGTTGATAATTCAGGCTGACACACAGGGCCGTCTGGCCGTTGACCTTGCCGGAGGTCGGGTACAGGTAGCCCTTCTCTGGGAAGGAGGGGAAGTGGGGGATGCTGTGGGACAGCCAGAAGCCTTGAGAAGAGTCAAAGAGCAGAACTCCTGGTGGAAACATGACAACAACGCTGAATGTTCAAGCACACTTTACACTTTGACATCAACCTGCACACACATCACACCAGGGGGCACCAACGCGGGCACCAACCGCCCGTAAGGACCAGATGAGTCGCCCGCTGGCCTGTTCTAAAAATAGCTCAAATAGCAGCACTTACCAGTGAGCTGCCTCCAATTTTTACATTTTATTTATTTACTAGCGAGCTGGTTTCATTTTGCTGGACATTTTTAATTCTAAGAGAGACAAAACTCAAATAGAATTTGAAAATCCAAGAAAATATTTTAACGACTTGGTCTTCACTTGTTTAAATAAATTGATTTATTTTTTTACTTTGCTTCTTATAACTTTCAGAAAGACAATTTTAGAGAAAAAATACAACCTTAAAAATGATTTTAGGATTTTTAAACACATATACCTTTTTACCTTTTAAATTCCTTCCTCTTCTTTCCAGACAATTTAAATCAATGGTAAAGTTTTTTTTATTGTAAAGAATAATAAATACATTTTAATTTAATTCTTCATTTTAGCTTCTGTTTTTTCGACGAAGAATATTTGTGAAATATTTCTTCAAACTTATCATGATTAAAATAAAATAAAAATAATCTGGCAAATCTAGAAAATCTGTAGAATCAAATTTAAATCTTATTTAAAAGTCTTTTGAATTTCTTTTAAAATTTTGGTTCTGTAAAATCTCAAAGAAATAATGATTTGTCTTTGTTAAAAATATAGCTTGGTTCAATTTGTTATATATTCTAACAAAGTGCAGATTGGATTTTAACCTATTTAAAAAAAGTCATCAAAATTCTCAAATTAATCTTAATCAGGAAGAATTACTAAAGATGTTCCATAAATTATTTTTTTAATTTTTTCAAAAAGATTTCGAATGGCCTATTTATTTTCTTCTTTTTTTCGGTTGAATTTTGAATTTTAAAGAGTTGAAATTGAAGATAAACTATGTTTCAAAATGTAATTTTTTTGTTTGTTTGTTTTTTCTCCTCTTTTAAACCGTTCAATTGTTTTTTTCATCATTTATTCTCTACAGAAAACCTTCCCTAAAAGGAAAAAAAAAAAAATGTACGACGTAATCCATCCATCCATTTTTCTACCGCTTATTCCCTTTCAGGGTCGCGGGGGGCGCTGGCGCCTATCTCAGCTACAATCGGGCATAAGGCGGGGTACACCCTGGACAAGTCGCCACCTCATCACAGGGCCAACACAGATAGACAGACAACATTCACACACTAGGGACCATTTAGTGTTGCCAATCAACCTTGACAGACAGAAAAACCCATTTTTTTATGCATATATATTTATTTATTAAAGGTAAATTGAGCAAATTGGCCATTTCTGTCAATTTATTTAAGTGTGTATCAAACTGGTAGCCCTTCGCATTAATCAGTACCCAAGAAGTAGCTCTTGCTTTCAAAAAGGTTGCTGACCCCTGCACTACACTTTGATGGCATGTGTGGACCCGAGTCAACACAAAGATGATCTTTGGTCTTTGGTACAAAAGTCATATCGATCCATTTGCAGTCACCAACAACACTTTTAAAGACCGAAATGCCCTTCCTGAAAAAGGAGGTCATTGTTTCTGTATGTTGCTGGCATACTTGATATAAACCAGACTCATTTAACTTTAGGCTGACCATATTGTGAAATCCCAAAAAGAGGACACGTACATGCGTGCCAAGGCCGGGGCTAGGTGAACATTTGCCTACGATACTTGAACTTGCTTTATAAATAATATATTTATTTAAATAAAGCATTTTTTTCTCCTCTGATGACAGCAGTGTTGGCGCTGGGAATTTTCAAAATGGGGTCCCATGGACCCCATCAAGTCATAACAATGGGGTCCCACAGTAAATTTTTGCGGTCCCACTTTTTTGTAAGCGTTTTGAAAACAAATGAAGTGAAGTGAATTATATTTATATAGCCCTTTTCTCTAGTGCTTTTTGCATATGATGTGGTCCTGATGGCTTCATCTGACCGGGATCTTCAGCTCTCACTGGATCGGTTCGCAGCCGAGTGTGAAGCGACCAGGATGAGAATCACCACATCCAAGTGCGAGTCCATGGTTCTCGCCCGGAAAAGGGTGGAGTGCCATCTCCGGGTTGGGGAGGAGACCCTGCCCCAAGTGGAGGAGTTCAAGTATCTAGGAGTCTTGTTCACGAGTGAGGGAAGAGTGGATCGTGAGATCGACAGGCGGATCGGTGCGGCGTCTTCAGTAATGCGGACGTTGTATCGATCCGTTGTGGTAAAGAAGGAGCTGAGCCGGAAGGCAAAGCTCTCAATTTACCGGTCGATCTACATTCCCATCCTCACCTATGGTCATGAGCTTTGGGTCATGACCAAAAGGATAAGATCACGGGTACAAGCGGCCCAAATGAGTTTGGGTCTCTCCCTTAGAGATAGGGTGAGAAGCTCTGCCATCCGGGAGGAACTCAAAGTAAAGCCGCTGCTCCTCCACATGGAGAGGAGCCAGATAAGGTGGTTCAGGCATCTGGTCAGGATGCCACCCGAACGCCTCCCTAGGGAGGTGTTTAGGGCACGTCCAACCGGTAGGAGGCCACGGGGAAGACCCAGGACATGTTGGGAAGACTATGTCTCCCGGCTGGCCTGGGAACGCCTCGGGATCTCCCGGGAAGAGCTAGACGAAGTGGCTGGGGAGAGGGAAGTCTAGGCTTTTCTGCTTAGGCTGTTGCCCCTGCGACCCGACCTCGGATAAGCGGAAGATGATGGATGGATGGATGGATTTTCTCTAGTGACTGAAAGCGCTTTACATAGTGAAACCCAATATCTAAGTTACATTTAAAGCAGTGTGGGTGGCACTGGGAAAGGTGGGTAAAGTGTCTGGCCCAAGGACACAACGGCAGTAACTAGGATGGCACAAGCGGGAATCAAACCTGCAACCCTCAAGTTGCTGGCACGGCCACTCTACCAACCGAGCTGTTATATAAATAAATAAATGGGTTGTACTTGTATAGCGCTTTTCTACCTTCAAGGTACTCAAAGCGCTTTGACACTACTTCCACATTTACACATTCACACACACATTCACACACTGATGGAGGGAGCTGCCATGCAAGGCGCCAACCAGCACCCATCAGGAGCAAGGGTAAAGTGTCTTGCTCAGGACACAACGGACGTGACGAGGTTGGTACTAGGTGGGATTTGAACCAGGGACCCTCGGGTTGCGCACGGCCACTCTCCCACTGCGCCACGCCGTCCCTCTCATTATATATTGTGTTTTGGAAAAAGGTTGTCGTACACGTTACTTAATTCAATAAAATAAATAAAATGAAAAGACGACAAATTTGTATGCATATTAGGGGTGTGGGAAAAAATCGATTCGAATTTGAATCGCGATTCTTACGTTGTGCTATTTAGAATTGATTCTCATTAAAAAAAATAAAAAAATTTAATTAATCCAACAAACCACTACACAACAATACCATAACAATGCAATCCAATTCCAAAACCAAACCTGAGCCAGCAACACTCAGAACTGCAATAAACAGAGCAATTGAGAGGAGACACAAACACCACACAGAACAAACCAAAAGTAGTGAAACAAACATGAATATTATCAACAACAGTATCAATATTAGTTATCATTTCAGCATAGCAGTGATTAAAAATCCCTCATTGACATTATCATTAGACATTTATAAAAATAATCAAAAAGAACAATAGTGTCACAGTGGCTTACACTTGCATGGCATCTCATAAGCTGGACAACACACTGTGTCCAATGTTTTCACAAAGATAAAATAAGTCATATTTTTGGTTCGTTTAATAGTTAAAACAAATTGAAATTATTGCAATCAGTTGATAAAACATTGTCCTTTACAATTATAAAAGCTTCTCCAAGGTTTCTCATAGTCATTCACATCGACGTCCCACTGGGGTGAGTTTTTCCTTGCCCTTATGTGGGCTCTGTACCACGGATGTTGTTGTGGCTTGTGCAGCCCTTTGAGACACTTGTGATTTAGGGCTATACAAATAAACATTGATTGATTTATTGATTTATTGATTGACTGAACTTGTTTAAGTCGGGGTCCACGTAAATCAATTCATGGTGGGCTGTGTGCTATGGTTATGATTTGCTTTTTTCCTTGGCCTCAGTCTGGACCCCCTCTCCAGGGGCCCAAGCTTAAAGCGATTTTTTTTTTCTCACCCGATACCATTGTTTACCTGTATTTCACCTTTTTTGTAAGGGGCGCCGGAAGTCGGCAGACCTGTCAGCGATCCTGTTCTGTCTCCCTGTACTGTTTGATCCTGTTCTGTCTCCTTGTAATGTTTGATCCTGTTGTGTCCCCCTGTACTGTTTGATCCTGTTCTGTCTCCCTGTACTGTTTGATCCTGTTCCGTCTCCCTGTACTGTTTGTCTGATCTTGAATGAGATTGTGCTGAAAATTTAAATTTCCCCTCGGGGATTAATAAAGGGTTTATGATTCTGATTCTGACTGTATGTGTTATATTAGCATCAGAGTTCAAATCCATCCATTTCCTACCGCTTGTCCTGTTCGAGGGGGGTCGCTGGAGCCTATCTCAGCTGCATTCGGGCGGAAGGCGGTTAACACCCTGGACAAGTTGCCAACTCATCACAGGGCCAACACAGATAGACAGACAACATTCACACACTAGGGACCATTTAGTGTTGCCAATCAACCTATCCCCAGGTGCATGTCTTTGGAGGTGGGAGGGGCCTATCCCCAGGTGCATGTCTTTGGAGGTGGGAGGGGCCTATCCCCAGGTGCATGTCTTTGGAGGTGGGAGGGGCCTATCCCCGGGTGCTTGTCTTTGGAGGTGGGAGGGGCCTATCCCCAGGTGCATGTCTTTGGAGGTGGGAGGGGCCTATCCCCAGGTGCATGTCTTTGGAGGTGGGAGGGGCCTATCCCCAGGTGCATGTCTTTGGAGGTGGGAGGGGCCTATCCCCGGGTGCTTGTCTTTGGAGGTGGGAGGGGCCTATCCCCAGGTGCATGTCTTTGGAGGTGGGAGGGGCCTATCCCCGGGTGCTTGTCTTTGGAGGTGGGAGGGGCCTATCCCCAGGTGCATGTCTTTGGAGGTGGGAGGGGCCTATCCCCAGGTGCATGTCTTTGGAGGTGGGAGGGGCCTATCCCCAGGTGCATGTCTTTGGAGGTGGGAGGGGCCTATCCCCAGGTGCATGTCTTTGGAGGTGGGAGGGGCCTATCCCCAGGTGCATGTCTTTGGAGGTGGGAGGAAGCCGGAGTACCCGGAGGGAACCCATGCAGTCACGGGGAGGACATGCAAACTCCACACAGAAAGATCCCAAGCCCGGGATTGAACCCAGGACTACTCAGGACCTTCATATTGTGAGGCACATGCACTAACCCCTGTTCCACTGTGCTGCCAGAGCTCAAATATATGTGTTGAATTAGCATCAGATGTTGATCAAATGTTATGGGCAAATTTTGATGAAATTTCAGCAAATGTCCAAAATTGGACATTTGGGGGTGATCCGGAACACTGCTTGGATTAAGAATTTATTTTTGGATTCTTTCTGATGGGGAGATTGGACCTGGTGGAGGTCAACGCTCTCCAAGTGCTTTTTTTGGAGCGTTGACCTCCACCAGGTCCAATCTCCCCATCAGAAAGAATCCCAAAATAAATAGTGTCCAGTACCTTTGGTGTGTCCAGTACCTTTGTGTAAATAGTGTCCAGTACCTTTGGTGTGTCCGTATCCGTGGTCGTACTTGAGCAGAGGCGGGGCATCGTTGTAGAGCGCGTAGGCTGAGTTGTTGGCCTGAAAGAAACATGAAGGACATGTTCAGGAAGTGCTATTTTTAGCAGAAGTTCAGCTTCCCCTAGAGAGAGAGCTCACCTTGTAACTGCTGTACAGCTGACTCAGGGTGTTTCCAATGGCTCCTTGGCTGGTGTTGACCATGAACTTACTCCGTCGCCAGGTGCCTTCTGAGGGGTCCAGGTACATGTAGTCCACCCCACTGCCTCTCTCACCAATCTTGTATTCGGGCAACTTGTAAATGATGAACCTGCATCACAGGACTCACTTCAGCCTTTTTTTTTTTATTTCATCACTTTCACTTCCATGTCAGGGAGGATTCACTCTTGGTGGCCCGCCGCAGATAACTTTGGACCGACAAAAAAACTCCATAGGAGTTTGTGCCGGACATGAAGTTGACAGCTCTGGCTCTTAGCTCGATGCCTAGCACTCTCGCGTGCTCATTTGGACGACCCTGGTTGGAGCCCCCGGGTGGACCAGGCGGGTTGCACTCGGTCATAAACACATTATCAGACATGTGATTTGGACTGAATGAAAAAGACGGCAAATTCAAAAGACTCCGGCTTATTAGTGATTCCTAGAGCCCAAAAAAAGTCTGCGGGCTATAGAGCGTTTTCCGTTCAGGCTCCAGTACTCCGGAATGCCCTCCCGGTAACAGTTCGAGATGCCACCTCAGTAGAAGCATTTAAGTCTCACCTTAAAACTCATCTGTATACTCTAGCCTTCAAATATACCTCCTTTTTAGACCAGTTGATCTGCCGCTTCTTTTCTTTCTCCTATGTCCCCCCTCCCTTGTGGAGGGGGTCCGGTCCGATGACCATGGATGAAGTACTGGCTGTCCAGAGTCGAGACCCAGGATGGACCGCTCGTCGGGACCCAGGATGGACCGCTCGCCTGTATCGGTTGGGGACATCTCTACGCTGCTGATCCCCCTCCGCTTGAGATGGTTTCCTGTGGACAGGACTCTTGTTGCTGTCTTGGATCCGCTTGAACTGAACTCTCGCGGCTGTGTTGGAGCCACTATGGATTGATCTTTCACAGTATCATGTTAGACCCGCTCGACATCCATTGCTTTCGGTCCCCTAGAGGGGGCGGGGGTTGCCCACATCTGAGGTCCTCTCCAAGGTTTCTCATAGTCAGCATTGTCACTGGCGTCCCACTGGATGTGAATTCTCCCTGCCCACTGGGTGTGAGTTTTCCTTGCCCTTTTGTGGGTTCTTCCGAGGATGTTGTAGTCGTAATGATTTGTGCAGTCCTTTGAGACATTTGTGATTTGGGGCTATATAAATAAACATTGATTGATTGATGATTGAAATTAGCCAGGGGTCCCTGCGCTCTGGTGGGGAAATGAGGGGGGCAACGGCACCCGAAGCTCCTGGCTTTTTACGAAAAAAATAGCAAAAAAAGAACCACTTAAGGATGTTTAAATAATTGAAAAATTATCAACAGATTTGACATAAGTACATACTCCATTCATCCAAATGAATCACTATGTTATTTAGTCACTACATTAATTACAACTTGTGTTCACATCCACAGGAACCACATGGGTTAGTCTAATACAGGGGTAGGGAACCTATGGCTCTAGAGCCAGATGTGGCTCTTTTGATGACTGCATCTGGCTCACAGGTAAATCTTAGCTGACATTGCTTAACGCTATAATTATGAATAATTTCGCTGGTAATCACAGTGCTAAAAATAACGTGCAAAATATAAAACATTCTCATGCATTTAGATCCATCCATCTGTTTTCTACCGCACCTGTTCAAGAAGTCGCATTAATGGTAAGAATCATTTTATGTCACAATGGGGGGGTCGTTCTCCCAGGAAGGCAGACGGACTACTCGGGACATGGCATTTAGGTAAAAACATGATTTAATTTTAACTAAAAAAAGATACAAACAAAAATCGCTCACAGTGGAGGCACAACTTGGGCTAAGGAACAAAGCTAACGCATAAACAGACTATGAACATAAATCAAACAAAACTTACTTGGCATGGCATGAAGCAGGAAACTATGGCAAGGCATGAAACAAGTCAGCACAGAGCAAGAAAAGATCACATTGACGCCAGGGCGACTGACTGGCAAAGACAAGCGTAAATACTGCCTCCAATTAGTGCTCGGGAAGCAGGTGAGCGGGCATTTTGTCCACCAGAGACAGGTGGACAAAATGAGTAACCAAGGAAACAAGACAAGGGAGTGGAAAAAACAGGAACTTAAAGAGTCCAAAGGACAAACAGCACATGGCCAAACTAAAACATGATCAACAGACATGACATTTTATTTATTATTGGTTAGCTTCAGAATAACATTGTTATTAAAAAGAATAAGAGACTTATTATACTCAAAAAATGTTGGTCTTACTTAAAAATGCACACATTTAGTTGTATTCAGTGTTAAAAAATATGATATGGCTCTCACGGAAATAGAATTTGAAATATTTGGCTTTCATGGCTCTCTCAGCCAAAAAGGTTCCCGACCCCTGGTCTAGTCTATACAGTATTTACAACCTTACTAGTGTTTACTTCAAAGCCACAGATGGTTCATCTAGTTATTGACATTATTTACACATTGTTATGTCTGTTTTAGTCACTATGTTATTTCGTCACTACAGTAATTACAACTTGTGTTCACATCCACAGGAACCACATGGGTTAGTCTAGTCTATACAGTATTTACAACCTTACTAGTGTTCACTTCACAGCCACAGATGGTTCATCTAGTTATTGACATTATTTACACATTACTTTGTCTGTTTTAATCACTATGTTATTTCGTCACTACAGTAATTACAACCTGTGTTCACATCCACAGGAACAACATGGGTTAGTCTAGTCTATACAGTATTTACAAACGTACTAGTGTTCAACTAGTTGACATTATTTATATTAAATATAAAGAGTAAAAATAATGTACAAAATGTCAGCTGCTGTCTTGTTGCAAAAGACCAACTAAAATGAAAGTTAGCATTTAGACAGGTTATACATGTCTGCCACAATCATGTGTGTTCTTAAATGTGTGTTCCACAGGACATTCTCCCAATCCTCTGCTGTATCATCCATGTATCCATTTTGTATCAACTCAACTCGTCTTGTTTAGAGGAAGAAGAATACTGAGTTGCATCCCAAGAACACCACACCTACTGTGAAGCATGGGGGTGGAAACATCATGCTTTGGGGCTGTTTTTCTGCTAAGGAGACAGGACGATTGATCCGTGTTAAGGAAAGAATGAATGGGGCTATGTAACGTGAGATTTTGAGCCAAAACCTTCCCCTAACCTTCCATCAGTGAGAGCTTTGAATGTTTGACCAAATACTTATTTTCCACCATAATTTACAAATAAATTCTTTAAAATTCCTACAATGTGAATTCCTGGATTGTTTTTCCCCATTCTGTCTCTCACAGTTGAAGTGTACCTATGATGAAAATGACAGACCTCTGTCATCATTTGAAGTGGGAGAACTTGCACAATCGCTGGCTGACTAAATCATTTTTTTGCCCCACTGTATATCCATCCATCCATTTTTTACCTCTTTTTCCCTTTTGGGGTTGCGGGGGGCGCTGGTGCCTATCTCAGCTACAATCGGGCAGAAGGCGGCGTACACCCTGGACAAGTCGCCACTTTATCGCAGGGCCAACACAGAAAGACAGACAAATCAGATATATATATCAGACACACATCCGACACATATCAGATACATGTCAGATACATATTAGACACACATCAGACACGTATCGGATATACGTCAGATACATATCAGACACACGTCAGACACATATCAGATACATGTCAGATACATATCAGATACATATTAGACACACATCAGACACATATCAGATATACGTCAGACACGTATCAGATAAACGTCAGATACATATCAGACACATATCAGACACACATCAGATACATATCAGACACATATTAGACGCACATTAGACACATATCAGATATACGTCAGATACTTACCAGATAAACGTCAGATACATATCAGACACACATCAGACACATATCAGATATACGTCAGATACGTATCAGATAAACGTCAGATACATATCAGACACATATCAGACACACGTCAGACACACGTCAGACACATATCAGATACATATCAGATACATATCAGACGCACATTAGACACATATCAGATATACGTCAGATACGTATCAGATAAACGTCAGATACATATCAGACACACATCAGATACATGTCAGATACATATCAGATACATATCAGATACATATCAGACGCACATTAGACACATATCAGATATACGTCAGATACGTATCAGATAAACGTCAGATACATATCAGACACACATCAGATACATGTCAGATACATATCAGATACATATCAGACACATATCAGACACACATCAGATACATATCAGACACATATTAGACGCACATTAGACACATATCAGATATACGTCAGATACTTACCAGATAAACGTCAGATACATATCAGACACACATCAGACACATATCAGATATACGTCAGATACGTATCAGATAAACGTCAGATACATATCAGACACATATCAGACACACGTCAGACACACGTCAGACACATATCAGATACATATCAGATACATATCAGACGCACATTAGACACATATCAGATATACGTCAGATACGTATCAGATAAACGTCAGATACATATCAGACACACATCAGATACATGTCAGATACATATCAGATACATATCAGATACATATCAGACGCACATTAGACACATATCAGATATACGTCAGATACGTATCAGATAAACGTCAGATACATATCAGACACACATCAGATACATGTCAGATACATATTAGACACACATCAGACACATATCAGATACATATCAGACTGACAACAGACACATATCAGATACACGTCAGACACATATCAGTCATACATATCAGATACATATTAGACACACATCAGACACATATCAGACACATGTCAGATACATATTAGACACATATCAGATACACGTCAGATACGTATCAGATAAACGTCAGATACGTATCAGACACACATCAGACACATATCAGATACATGTCAGATATATATCAGATACATATTAGACACATATCAGATACACGTCAGATACGTATCAGACACACATCAGACACATATCAGATACATGTCAGATATATATCAGATACATATTAGACACATATCAGATAAACGTCAGATACGTATCAGATACATATCAGATACACATCAGATACACGTCAGACACATATCAGTCAGATACATATCAGATACATATTAGACACACATCAGACACATATCAGATACACATCAGATACACGTCAGACACATATCAGTCAGATACATATCAGATACATATCAGACACACATCAGATACATGTCAGATACATATCAGACACATATCAGACACATATTAGACACATACCAGACACACATCAGACACACATCAGATACACGTCAGATACGTATCAGATACATATTAGACACACATCAGACACATATCAGATACATATCAGACACACATCAGATACATGTCAGATACATATCAGATACACATCAGACACATATCAGACACACATCAGACACATGTCAGATACATATTAGACACATATCAGATACACGTCAGATACGTATCAGATAAACGTCAGATACGTATCAGACACACATCAGACACATATCAGATACATGTCAGATATCATATCATTAGGGACGGCGTGGCGCAGTGGAAGAGTGGCCGTGCGCAACCCGAGCGTCCCTGGTTCAATTCCCACCTAGTACCAACCTCGTCACGTCCGTTGTGTCCTTAGCAAGACACTTCACCCTTGCTCCTGGTGGGTGCTGGTTGGCGCCTTGCATGGCAGCTCCCTCCATCAGTGTGTGAATGGGTAAATGTGGAAGTAGTGTCAAAGCGCTTTGAGTACCTTGAAGGTAGAAAAGCGCTATACAAGTACAACCCATTTATTTATTATTATTATATATATCAGATACATATTAGACACATATCAGATAAACGTCAGATACGTATCAGACACACATCAGATACACATCAGACACATATCAGATACATATCAGATACACATCAGATACACATCAGACACATATCAGATACACATCAGATACACGTCAGATACGTATCAGATAAACGTCAGATACGTATCAGACACACATCAGACACATATCAGATACATGTCAGATATATATCAGATACATATTAGACACATATCAGATAAACGTCAGATACACATCAGACACACATCAGATACACATCAGACACATATCAGATACACATCAGATACACATCAGATACACGTCAGATACGTATCAGATACACATCAGACACATATCAGACACACATCAGATACACATCAGATACACGTCAGATACGTATCAGATACACATCAGACACATATCAGACACATATCAGACACACACCAGACACATATCAGATACATATTAGACAAACATCAGACACATATTAGATACACGTCAGATACATATCAGATACGTCAGATACATATCAGATACACATCAGATACATATCAGATACATATCAGATACATATCAGACACACATCAGATACACATCAGATACACATCAGATACACGTCAGACACATATCAGATACATATCAGATACATATCAGATACATATCAGACACACATCAGATACACATCAGATACACATCAGATACACGTCAGACACATATCAGATACATATTAGACACACATCAGATACACATCAGATACACATCAGATACACATCAGATACATATCAGATACATATCAGATACATATCAGATACATATCAGACACACATCAGATACACATCAGATACACATCAGATACACGTCAGACACATATCAGATACATATCAGACACACATCAGATACACGTCAGACACATATCAGATACATATCAGATACATATCAGACGCACATTAGACACATATCAGATATACGTCAGATACGTATCAGATAAACGTCAGATACACATCAGACACATATCAGATACACATCAGACACATATCAGACACACATCAGACACATATCAGACACACATCAGATACACGTCAGATACGTATCAGATAAACGTCAGATACACATCAGATACATATCAGACACACACCAGACACATATCAGATACATATCAGACACACATCAGATACACATCAGACACATATCAGATACACATCAGACACACATCAGATACACATCAGATACACATCAGACACACATCAGATACACATCAGACACATATCAGACACATATCAGACACACATCAGATACACATCAGATACACATCAGACACACATCAGATACACATCAGACACATATCAGACACACACCAGACACATATCAGATACATATCAGACACATATCAGACACACACCAGACACATATCAGATACATATCAGACACATATCAGACACACACCAGACACACATCAGATACACATCAGACACACATCAGATACACATCAGACACACATCAGATACACATCAGACACATATCAGACACACATCAGATACGTATCAGATAAACGTCAGATACACATCAGACACACATCAGAGACACATCAGAGACACATCAGATACATATCAGATACACGTCAGATATTTGAACAAAAATGGGAATTGCATTTTTCACGTTGAAATGAAAAAAAAGTCACATATTGAACAAAAAAATAAGTGTGACAGAAAGTAGCTCTAATATCCTTTTACCTTGCCGACGACGTGTTTCTGACAACGACATGCACGTGTGTCATGGAGAAAAAGACAAATGAGACCATCTCGTGCAGCCAGGCTAAAAAGAACAAATACAAGGAAAGGTATTTGATGAACTGACCAGTCGACAGGCGCCCCAGCTTCATCCCTGCAGGAGAAAGCAGCATGAGTCCCAGCCAGGCACACAAGCAGCAGCACACTTGGCAGGGCGGCCATGCTCATCCATCAATGAGAGCACTTCTCCTCATCACAGATGTGCACTTTTTCAAAGTGACACCAGTAGTTCTGTGCAAAACAGGAAGTTGTGGGACACGCTCACATGAAAGGGGATCACTACTCTCCCATGTCACGGGTCGCACAAAACCTGGGGACATATTGCAGATACTTCTTCTTTACGTCTAAATGTATTTATTCTTTCCATTTAAACAGAAATAATTATGTACGCCATGAAAAGTACGTCTTTTACACTTGAATATCTGATCATGCAACCCACATTATACTCTGTATGTACACCACAATGCCTTCAAATACCACCACAAACATATTATACATATATTCTGTACATACGCCACTTTCAAATACCACCCACCACAAACACATTTATACAAACCCCGTTTCCATATGAGTTGGGAAATTGTGTTAGATGTAAATATAAACAGAATACAATGATTTGCAAATCCTTTTCAAGCCATATTCAGTTGAATATGCTACAAAGACAACATATTTGATGTTGAAAGTGCAAATAATCATTAACTTTAGAATTTGATGCCAGCAACACGCGACAAAGTAGCTGGGAAAGGTGGCAATAAATACTGATAAAGTTGAGGAATGCTCATCAAACACTTATTTGGAACATCCCACAGGTGTGCAGGCTAATTGGGAACAGGTGGGTGCCATGATTGGCTATAAAAACAGCTTCCATGAAATGCTAAGTCATTCACAAAAAAGGATGGGGTGAGGGTCACCACTTTGTAAGCAAATTGTTGAACAGTTTTAGAACAACATTTCTCAACGAGCTAGTGCAAGGAATTTAGGGATTTTACCATCTACGGTCCGTAAAATCATCAAAAGGTTCAGAGAATCTGGAGAAATCACTGCACGTAAGCGATGATATCCCGGACCTTTGATCCCTCAGGCGGTACTGCATCAAAAACCGACATCAGTGTGTAAAGGATATCACCACATGGGGTCAGGAACACTTCATAAACCCCTGTCAGTAATTACAGTTGGTCGCTACATCTGTAAGTGCAAGTTAAAACTCTACTATGCAAAGCAAAACCTCTTTATCAACAACACCAAGGAACGGTGCTGGCTTCGCTAGGCCTGAGCTCATCTATGATGGACTGATGCAAAGTGGAAAAGTGTTCTGTGGTCTGATGAGTCCACATTTCAAATTATATTTGTGGACGTGGTGTCCTCCGGAACAAAGAGGAAAATAACCATTCAGATTGTTATAGGCGCAAAGTTGAAAAGCCAGCATGTGTGATGGTATGGGGGTGTATTGGCACCCAAAGCATGGGTAACTTACACATCTGTGAAGGCACCATTAATGCTGAATGGTCCATACAGGTTTTGGAGCAACATATGTTGTCATCCAAGCAACGTTATCATGGACGCCCCTGCTTATTTCAGCAAAACAATGCCAAGCCACGTGTTACAACAGCATGGTTTCGTAGTAAAAGAGTGCGGGTACTTTCCTGGCCCGCCTGCAGTCCAGACGTGTCTCCCATGGAAAATGTGTGGCGCATTATGAAGCGAAAAATACGACAGCGGAGACCCCGGACTGTTGAACGACTTAAGCTCTACATAAAACAAGAATAAGAAAGAATTCCACTTTCAAAGCTTCAACAATTAGTTTCCTCAGTTCCCAAACATTTATTGAGTGTTGTTAAAAGAAAAGGTGATGTAACACAGTGGTGAACATGCCCTTTCCCAACTACTTTAGCACATGTTGCAGCCATGAAATTCTAAGTTAATTATTATTTGCAAAAAAAAATAAAGTTTATGAGTTTGAACATCAAATATGTTGTCTTTGTAGCATATTCAACTGAATATGGGTTGAAAAGGATTTGCAAATCATTTTATTCCGTTTATATTTACATCTAAGACAATTTCCCAACTCATATGGAAACGGGGTTTGTACATCATTTGAAAATAGGATTTCAAAAACTCACAATACTGTGAAGAAATCAGGCCAAATGTGACAGGGCATGAATGTTTTAAACTGGGTGTCACACTACACTCATCTACACAGGTGGTCATTCAATTGCTTAACTTTATTTCAAGTGTTTCAGTTAGGATCAATAGGGGCAAGACTTTGGCAAGTGTCCAGAAGACCACCGTTGAGACCCTCCATAGGATGCAAGTTCCTAGCTAAGGAGGTTCACAGAGTTCTGTGTCCAGCATATCAATGGAAGTCTAGTAGAAAGGCAAAACGTGGCAGGAGAAGATGCACCAGCAGAAGAGCTGAGCGTGGATGATCAAACAGAAGATTCATCAATCTGCCAGAGATCCGGAAAGAGTGGAATGAGGCGGTGGTCACAGCATCAAAACCACAAAATTCACACCAAATTTTCATTGATTTGATGTCATCCTCATTTTTTTTTTTTGCACAAATTGATAAGTAAATAGTGATTTCTTCACAGTATTCTCATTCTTTAAAATCCTGTGTTTGTGGGTTTTATGATCTGGAAGCCCAAATGATCTACAAATAAACAACTTAATATTTGAATCAGTAGGCCCTGAGTCTATAATCTATGGAAGTTTAACGTTTTGAATGGAATTATGGAAATAAATACACTTTTCCAAGATATGTGAATTGTGAATTATATATATATAGCGCTTTTCTCTAGTGACTCAAAGCGCTTTACATCGTGAAACCCAATATCTAAGTTACATTTAAAGCAGTATGGGTGGCACTGGGAGCAGGTGGGTAAAGTGTCTTGCCCAAGGACACAACGGCAGTGACTAGGATGGCGGAAGCGGGAATCGAACCTGCAACCCTCAAGTTGCTGGCACGGCCGCTCTACCAACCGAGCTATGCCATTGACATTTTTTTTGGAAAGGGTCTGTAAATGTTGTGAAATGAGTTATTTACACATTAAGATTCTGTAAATGTTTATTTAAATACCTTAAATGTTTCCAAATGGTGTCTGTAACAGGGCAGTAAAAGGGCTGATCAAACAAAACAGAAGTCATGCACCCACCGGCTGCGCAAGCTAGCGCTCTAATCAGCTAAACAGACTCATGAACTCCACGGTAAATTTACTGAGGAATTTGTGAATAAAAAGTGAAGTGAAGTGAATTATATTTATATAGCGCTTTTCTCTAGTGACACAAAGCGCTTTACATCGCGAAACCCAATATCTAAGTTACATTTAAACCAGTGTGGGTGGCACTGGGAGCAGGTGGGTAAAGTGTCTTGCCCGAGGACACAACGGCAGTGACCAGGATGGCGGAAGCGGGAATCGAACCTGCAACCCTCAAGTTGCTGGCACGGCCGCTCTACCAACAGAGCTGTGCCATTGACATTTTTTTTGGAAAGGGTCTGTAAATGTTGTGAAATTAGTTATTTACACATTAAGATTCTGTAAATGTTTATTTAAATACCTTAAATGTTTCCAAATGGTGTCTGTAACACGGCAGTAAAAGGGTTGATCAAACAAAACAGAAGTCATGCACCCACCGGCTGCGCAAGCTAGCGCTCCAATCAGCTAAACAGACTCATGAACTCCACGGTAAATTTACTGAGGAATTTGTGAATAAAAAGTGAAGTGAAGTGAATTATATTTATATAGCGCTTTTCTCTAGTGACACAAAGCGCTTTACATCGCGAAACCCAATATCTAAGTTACATTTAAAGCAGTGTGGGTGGCACTGGGAGCAGGTGGGTAAAGTGTCTTGCCCAAGGACACAACGGCAGTGACTAGGATGGCGGAAGCGGGAATCGAACCTGCAACCCTCAAGTTGCTGGCACGGCCGCTCTACCAACCGAGCTATGCCATTGACATTTTTTTTGGAAAGGGTCTGCAAATGTTGTGAAATGAGTTATTTACACATTAAGATTCTGTAAATGTTTATTTAAATACCTTAAATGTTTCCAAATGGTGTCTGTAACACGGCAGTAAAAGGGCTGATCAAACAAAACAGAAGTCATGCACCCACCGGCTGCGCAAGCTAGCGCTCCAATCAGCTAAACAGACTCATGAACTCCACGGTAAATTTACTGAGGAATTTGTGAATAAAAAGT
Organism: Nerophis ophidion; assembly: GCF_033978795.1. Lineage (NCBI taxonomy): Eukaryota > Metazoa > Chordata > Actinopteri > Syngnathiformes > Syngnathidae > Nerophis > Nerophis ophidion. The sequence continues at coordinate 3,419,350 of NC_084632.1, forward strand.
GAAGTGAAGTGAATTATATTTATATAGCGCTTTTCTCTAGTGACTCAAAGCGCTTTCCATCGTGAAACCCAATATCTAAGTTACATTTAAAGCAGTGTGGGTGGCACTGGGAGCAGGTGGGTAAAGTGTCTTGCCCAAGGACACAACGGCAGTGACCAGGATGGCGGAAGCGGGAATCGAACCTGCAACCCTCAAGTTGCTGGCACGGCCGCTCTACCAACCGAGCTATGCCGCCCCACAAAAAAGAATGCTATTGTAAATTAATAATTTGAGATGCAGATAAATGCTTTAAAATGTAATATCGGAAATTATCGGTATCAGTTTGAAAAAGTAAAATTAATGACTTTTGAAAACGCCGCTGTACAGAGCGGAACATATCCGGTAAAACACGGACGTAGGGAGCAGTACAGAGCAGTCAGCAGCCCTCCCCTGCACCCTCTCCCACACACAACACAGGAGTTGACGACTGCAGCATGAGAGGTTCACTGGCGACGCTCAATGACCTCATCAAACCGCTACGAGCATAGCATAACAACAACAAGAGTGTGTCGTTGCTGGTGCTGTAGCCGTGGCTAACAAACGAGCTCGACACCATGACTATGGTTTGGGATTATTTTAAAGTGTGTCTGACGGATAAAAAACTGGAAAATTGCAATGACTGCAAAAAGTTGGTTATGCGAGGAGGAACCAAGACTTCCTTTAAGACGACCAATTAGATCTCCCACCTCTTCAAGAATCATAAGGAGATAAACGATGAATACAAGCGGAAGATGGATGAAAAGCAAACAATGAAAGCAGCTTGCAGTGAACGGAGGTGGCATTTCAGAAGCTCTGGCCACTTCAAGCACTCACCGCTAGCTTGCAGAACATTTGTGTTACTCATACAAATACGTTAGAGCAGGGCAGATCGAACCCAGTTTATAATTTCCTGTTATACAGTATACCAGGCAGTCTTGCACTAAATGAGGACTATGTTATTGTTTACTTTATTACTGTAGTGTACTCTGGACTGAAGCTGCGTGCCTTCATTGTTTTTGTAGCTGTTGTTTTGAGGCATGTTTAAAAAAAAATAAAAAAAATAATGCACTTTGTGAAAGTCAAAGTATAGTATTTCCCATAGTTGTAGTGGGTATCAGGATTATCTCAAGCGGAGCATGTCCCAAATTCCAAGCTGCTGTTTTTGAGAAAATAATAAATAAGAAAAAATAAAATACACTTTGGGACTTCAATAATAAATATGGCAGTGCCATGTTGGCACTTTTTTCCAAAACATGAGTTGAAATTTGTGGAGAGGCGGAGCCAACGGTCCAACAGAGAGGCAAAGTACGCTCAAACCCGGACCAAGATGGCGGCGAGGAGGCGGGGATGGCGAGCGAGCGGCGAGACGTGCCGTGAAAGATGCCACAAACGAGATCAGGTGCGTGGATCGCGCACCTGGATACAATTAATGAATCCTCTCGCACTGTTAAAAAGGGCGGCAGCTGTGAACGTCGAGGAGAGAGGTGGAGAAACGAGAGGAAGAGACGGGAGAAAAAACAAGAGCGCATGCAACGAGGAAGAGAGCGAGAGCAAGAGGCAGACAGAAACGACGCGGACAGCTGAAAAGCAACCCGCAAAAGACTTGTCTTATTTGTATAAATAAAAGAAGTCTACACCTGCAAGCAAATGTCTGTGCTTGGTGGTCCATGGAACCCGCAAGACGGCACGAGTCTGTCACAAAGTTGTTCTCTTATTTTTGGAAAATCTTGTTACTTTAATGCATCACAACAAAATTAGGCATAATAATGTGTTAATTCCACAACTGTATATATCGGTAGATATCAGAATCGGTATTTAAGAGCTGAGCAATATCGGAATTTTGGCAAAAAAGCCATTATCGGACATCTATATCAATAATAATAACACAGACATTTCTAAAAGTGTTAGCATATTAGCTAATGCTAAGGATGCCAGCTTGGTTACATTATGATAGCACATACAAATATGCATGCAAACACTCCTACCAACATCACACAAGGTATGCTTTAGTAAGTAAGAATTGTTTTAGTTATATTGTAAAACTTACAAACCTTGCTTGGAGTGATGAATGAAGACGCCATATGAGTAGAAATGCTATGCACGGCTAGAACAGTGGTTCTCAAATGGGGGTACGTGTACCCCTGGGGGTACTTGAAGGTATGCCAAGGGGTATGTGAGATTTTTTTTTAACATTCTAAAAATAGCAAGAATTCAAAAATCCTTTATAAATATATTTATTGAATAATACTTCAACAAAATATGAAAGTAAGTTCATAAACTGTGAAAAAAATACAACAATGCAATATTCAGTGTTGAGAGCTAGATTTTTTTTGGACATGTTCCATAAATGATGTTAAAGATATCTTTTTTTGTGAAGAAATGTTTAGAATTAAGTACATGAATCCAGATGGATCTCTATTACAATCCCCAAAGAGGGCACTTTAAGTTGATGATTACTTCTATGTGTAGAAATCTTTATTTATAATTGAATCAATTGTTTATTTTTCAACAAGTTTTTAGTTATTTTTGTATCTTTTTTTCCAAATAGTTCAAGAAAGACCACTACAAATGAGCAATATTTTGCACTGTTATACAATTTAATAAATCCGAAACTGATGACATAGTGCTGTATTTTACTTCTTTATCTCTTTTTTTTCAACCAAAAATGCTTTGCTGTGATTAGGGGGTACTTGAATTAAAAAAATGTTCACAGGGGGTACATCACTGAAAAAATGTTAAGAAGCACTGGGCTAGAAGACGTAAAGGCACTTAGACTTAGACATCCTTTTATTGTCATTGAACTTTACAGTGTAGAGAAAAACAACATTTTGTTTAGGATAAAAGAGCAATAAGGTGCAAATATAAAGAAATAGATTACGGATAAAATATATTGAACTTATACTTCCGGTTTAAAACTCAGTCTAAACATAAGGACAATGTAGCACCTGCAGAACCTGCATTGAGTGAACTCGTTCGAAAGGTGGCGCCATAGCACAAAAATAGGACCTATTACCTGTCTTGGCTTGGTTTTGTTTTTTTAAAGGGGAACATTATCACCAGACCTATGTAAGCGTCAATATATACCTTGATGTTGCAGAAAAAAGACCATATGTTCTCTAAAAGTGTGAATTTGGCGATTGAAACGCTTTTCAATTGTTCGCTGTCGGAGCAATGACCTTTCACCCGTGACGTTACAACGGGACGCAATCCGCCATTTTCTCAAACACATTACACACACCAAGTCAAATCAGCTGTTATATTCCATTTTTTCGACTTTTTTCCTTACTTTGGAGACATCATGCCTCGTCTGTGTGTTGTCGGAGGGTGTAACGACACCAACAGAGAAGGTTTCAAATTGACTTACGTGCAGTGTGCTAATCAGACATATCAATGGTCACGGCATGCTAATCAATGCTAACATGCTATTTAGGCTAGCTGTATGTACATATTGCATCATTTTGCCTCATTTGTAGCTATATTTGCATCCAGCCTTTCCCTCAACCCACATTTAATGCCAAACAAACACATACCAATCGACGGATTCAAGTACACCAGTGGTCAAAAGATGCGAAAGTCCCTCGTTTGTTCTGCACATTTCACCGACGACCGCTACGCTACCACAGATGGCACAGAGATGTGTGGACATCCTGCGACACTCAAAGCAGATGCATTTCCAACGATAAAGTCAACGAAATCACAAAGGTGAGTTTTGTTGATGTTATTGGCTTATGTGCTAATCAGACATATTTGCTCACGACATGACTGCCAGCTAATCGATGCTAACATGATATTTAGGCTAGCTGTATGTACATATTGCATCACTTTGCCCCATTTGTAGCTATATTTGCATCCAGCCTTTCCCTCCACCCACATTTAATGCCAAACAAACACATACCAATCGACGGATTAAAGTACACCAGTGGTCAAAAGATGCGAAAGTCCCTTGTTTGTTCTGCACATTTCACCGACGACCGCTATGCTACGACAGATGGCACAGAGATGTGTGGATATCCCGCGACACTCAAAGCAGATGCATTTCCAACGATAAAGTCAACGAAATCACAAAGGTGAGTTTTGTTGATGTTACTGACTTATGTGCTAATCAGACATATTTGGTCACGGCATGACTGCCAGCTAATCGATGCTAACATGCTATTTAGGCTAGCTGTATGTACATATTGCATCATTTTGCCTCAATTGTAGCTATATTTGCATCCAGCCTTTCCCTCAACCGACATTTAATGCCAAACAAACACATACCAATCGACGGATTCAAGTACACCAGTGGTCAAAAGATCCGAAAGTCCCTCGTTTGTTCTGCACATTTCACCGACGACCGCTATGCTACGACAGATGACACAGAGATGTGTGGATATCCTGCGACACTCAAAGCAGATGCATTTCCAATGATAAAGTCAACGAAATCACAAAGGTGAGTTTTGTTGATGTTATTGACATATGTGCTAATCAGACATATTTGGTCACGGCATGACTGCCAGCTAATCGATGCTAAAATGCTATTTAGGCTAACTGTATGCACATTTGTAGCTATATTTGCATCCAGCCTCTTCCTCCAGCCACTTTAATGCCAAACAAACACTTACCAATCGACAGATTTAAGTTGCTCCAGGGTTCAAAAGATGCAATCGTTGGTTAAAAGGCTATCGCCGAATTCGTCCTTGTTGCCTTTGTCTGTTGTGATATGGCTCAATAGCTTCAGTTTTTTCTTCAATTTTGTTTTCGCTATCTGCCTCCACACTCCAACCATCCGTTTCAATTAGGGATGCACCGATTAATCGGTAACCGAATATATTCGGCCGAATATGGCAAAAAAAGCCACATTCGGCCTTCGGTGGAATGAGTTAAAAACAAGGCCGAATAGTGGCGTGTGACGCAATTTTTTGACGCGGTGACGTTGGGATATGTTGTGTACCTGTATAAGTGTATGAGGTTACAAGCACACACTTATTGGGATTTAGTGGGGCCTCTGTTTACATTATTAGCCTGTTGTGTAGGCTACCTGTATAAGTGTATGAGGTTACAAGCACACACTTATTGAGATTTAGTGGGGCCTCTGTTTACATTATTAGTCTGTTGTGTAGGCTACCTGTATAAATGTATGAGGTTACAAGCACACACTTAATTGAGATTTACTTGAGCCTTCTGTTTACATTATTAGCATATCTACTGTGGCTAAGCAGACTTTTGCCAAAAGGACAATTCATTTGTTGTGGGTTTATCCACTTTAATGCACTTTATTTTTTTTTGGAATGCATGTTTTGTTTGAAGGCCTAATATAAATGAAAAATGTTGTGCTTTTTTTTGAAAAGCAAAGGCTACTGGATTATTAAAAAAATGTCAATATTCAATAAAAAATTACTTTATTTGAAAAACATGTCTAAATATTTATTCTAGGCTATTTATGCAATATAAAAAAATTGTGAAAAACTGCATTCATTATTCGGTATTCGGCCAAGCATTTAAATTTTATTCGGCTTCGGCCACAAATTTTAATTTCAGTGCATCCCTAGTTTCAATACATGCGTAATCTGTTGAATCGCTTAAGCCGCTGAAATCCGAGCTAATGTCGCTATATCTTTAAGTTCTATCTGCCATGTTTGTTTGTATTGGCTTCACGCTGTGACGTCACAGGAAAATGGACGGCTGGACTTACAGATAGCGAAAATCAGGCACTTTAAAGCCTTTTTTCGGGATATTCCATGATGGGTAAAATTTTGAAAAATAAAATAAGACACTGGGAACTGATTTTTATTGGTTTTAACCCTTCTGAAATTGTGATAATGTTCCCCTTTACGTATTTGAAACATCCCTAAATTAGCCGCACCGTTTTACAAGAGACAAGGTGCAAAGCAGAAGAAAAAGAATGTAGGGTAATGTTTAACTGGCAGTGCAGATGGCAGCCAGAGGTGGAGGTGTTCCAGCACTGCTCCAATGGCCCCTGGGCATAGGGAGAACCTCCCTCTCCACCAAACCCCCTCGACCAGTCTTGTCACCTTCTTGCTGAAGAAGCGACTGAACACAAAATGGCAACTGCTCCCGCTCAGGTAAGAATTGACCAGACAACCTTTTCACGAGAAGGACTATTTACCAGCCAGGTGCTTCAAAGTGTCCTCATTCGGCACTTTTCTGTGGCGACACGCCCGACGACTGCAACATGACTTCTCTCTCGCAACAACATGACGCTATGGCTTTGCTAGCCGCTTATATCCACTTTGTGTTCGCCGCAAACAACTTTGGGTCATCTGACCAGATGTGCACCCTGGGCAGGAACACAAGCTAGGAGGATCATGTGCACGCCAAAATATCTGCTCTTCTCTCCCAAAGGCGGAGTTTGTGCGAACTGGCTACGGCAAGAACAGCGTGAAGGTGTTGAGCATCAGGAGGCATGGGGGCCATCATAGCATCGTGGAGGTCAAGGTGGATGTGGAGCTGACACTCAAGTCCCGCAAAGACTATTTAAGTGGAGACAACTCTGACATCATCCCCACGGACACCATCAAGAACACTGTCCATGCGCTGGCCAAGATCAAGGGGGTGGGTCGCACGCTTGCACCACACCGCAAACTACACGTGAGGTCATCAAACTCCCCCATGCTACAGGTCAACTGGTGTCGTTATTCTTCCATGCTTTTATTCTGGCGGTCGGAGCTAACTCATGTCATTCATCACAGAAATGAGTGCATTATAGTACAGTAAATACAAACCCCAAAAGCAGTGAAGTTTAAACGTTGTGTAAATGGTAAATACAAACAGAATACAATGATTTGCAAATCCTTTTCAACTTATATTCAATTAAATAGACTTCAAAGACAAGATACACAATATTGTCAAAATAATTTGGCCACCCTGTCAGAGTTTGTGGGTGACGAACCCCAAGAGGCAGGCATTTTGTAAGAAAACATCCATCCATCTTCTTCCGCTTATCCGAGGTCGGGTCGCGGGGGCAACAGCCTAAGCAGGGAAACCCAGACTTCCCTCTCCCCAGCCACTTCGTCCAGCTCTTCCCGGGGGATCCCGAGGCGTTCCCAGGCCAGCCGGGAGACATAGTCTTCCCAACGTGTCCTGGGTCTTCCCCGTGGCCTCCTACCGGTTGGACGTGCCCTAAACACCTCCCTAGGGAGGCGTTCGGGTGGCATCCTGACCAGATGCCCGAACCACCTCATCTGGCTCCTCTCCATGTGGAGGAGCAGCGGCTTTACTTTGAGTTCCTCCCGGATGGCAGAGCTTCTCACCCTATCTCTAAGGGAGAGACCTGCCACACGGCGGAGGAAACTCATTTGGGCCGCTTGTAACCGTGATCTTATCCTTTCGGTCATGACCCAAAGCTCATGACCATAGGTGAGGATGGGAACGTAGATCGACTGGTAAATTGAGAGCTTTGCCTTCCGGCTCAGCTCCTTCTTCACCACAACGGATCGGTACAACGTCCGCATTACTGAAGACGCCGCACCGATCCGCCTGTCGATCTCACGATCCACTCTTCCCCCACTCGTGAACAAGACTCCTAGGTACTTGAACTCCTCCACTTGGGGCAGGGTCTCCTCCCCAACCCGGAGATGGCATTCCACCCTTTTCCGGGCGAGAACCATGGACTCGGACTTGGAGGTGCTGATTCTCATTCCGGTCGCTTCACACTCGGCTGCGAACCGATCCAGTGATCCATGATTCCATGGCTCACTGGATCCATCATGGATCCATGATCCAGTAAGAAAACATGATTTAATTAAACACTAAAACAAGAACAAACCAAAATGGTACCAACAAAAGGTGCGTACGAGGCAGATAACAAACTTCGCAAAGAACAGAAACACTTACTGTGACACGACGGAACTATGGCATGAGCAGAGTGAACAGAAGTAGACAAAGCTACAAGCGACAAGACAGGTAGTGGTGACATCGACACGACAACAATCCAGCCTCTGACTGGAGGACAAAACAGGTTCAAATAGTGGCTGGCTGATTGACACCAGGTGTGGCCAGGTGCCAATCAGCCACAGCTGAGGGGACACAGCACTCTGGGAGACAAAGAGGACACAGAACCAAAATAAGAGTGCTGACAGGAACTAAAGACAGGAAACAAAGACAAATGCAGAGGAAAAACTAAGACGTAGACCAGACTGTCAGGGACAAGCTTGACACACCCATTCAAATAATAAGAATCAGGTGTCTGTGGGCTATAGAGCGTTTTCATTTCGGGCTCCAGTACTCTGGAATGCCCTCCCGGTAAAAGTTCGAGATGCCACCTCAGTAGAAGCATTTAAGTCTCACCTTAAAACTCATTTGTATACTCTAGCCTTTAAATAGACCTCCTTTTTAGACCAGTTGATCGGCCGTTTCTTTTCTTTTTCTCCTATGTCCCACTCTCCCTTGTGGAGGGGGTCCGGTCCGATCCGGTGGCCATGTACTGCTCGTCTGTGTATCGGCCGGGGACATCTCTGCGCTGCTGATCCGCCTCCACTTGGGATGGTTTCCTGCTGGCTCCGCAGTGAACGGGACTCTCGCTGCTGTGTTGGATCCGCTTTGGACTGGACTCTTGCGACTGTGTTGGATCCATTATGGATTGAACTTTCACAGTATCATGTTAGACCCGCTCGACATCCATTGCTTTCCTCCTCTCTAAGGTTCTCATAGTCATTATTGTCACCGACGTCCCACTGGGTGTGAGTTTTCCTTGCCCTTATGTGGGCCTACCGAGGATGTCGTTGTGGTTTGTGCAGCCCTTTGAGACACTAGTGATTTAGGGTTATATAAGTAAACATTGATTGAGTGTCCTAATCACTTGCCACCGGTGTATAGAATCAAGCACTTAGGCATGGGGACTGTTTCTACAAACATTTGTGAAAAATGGGCCACGCACATTGATTTCCAGCGTGGAACTGTCACAGGATGCCACCTGTGCAGGAAATCCAGTCGTGAAACTTCCTCGCTCCTAAATATTCCAAAGTCAACTGTCGGCTTTATTAAAAGAAAAATGAAGAGTTTGGGAACAACAGCAACTCAGCCACCAAGTGGTAGGCCACGTAAACTGACAGAGGTGGAGGTGGAGGGTTGTTTTTCAGGAGTTGGGCTTGGCTCCTTGGTTCCAGTGAAAGGAACTTGGAATGCTCCAGGATACCAAAACATTTTGAACAACTCCATGTTCCCAACCTTGTGGGAACAGTTTGTAGCAGGGCCCTGCCTCTTCCTCCTCCAACATGACTGTGCACCTAGTGCACAAAGCAAGGTCCATAAAGACATGGATGACAGAGGAACTTGACTGGCCTGCACCTGAACCCGATAGAACACCTTTGGGATGATTTAGAACAGAGACTGAGAGCCAGGCTTTCTTGACCAACATCAGTGTGTGACCTTACCAATGCGCTTTTGGAAGAACGGTCAAAAATTCTTATAAACTCACTACGCAACCTTGTGGACAGCCATCCCTGAAGAGTTGAAGCTGTAATAGCTGCAAAAGGTGGACTGGTATCATATTGAACCCTATGGGTTAGGAATGGAATGGCACTTTAAAGGCCTTCTGAAAGCCACTACTAGCGACCACGCAGTCTGATAGTTTATATATCAATGATGAAATATTAACATCGCAACACATGCCAATACGGCCGCTTTAGTTTACTAAATTGCAATTTTAAATTTCGCGCGGAAGTACCATGCTAAAACGTCGCAGTATGATGACGCGTGCGCGTAACATCACGCATTGTGGAGGATATTTTGGTCCAGCACCGTTCACAGCTATAAGTCGTCTCTTTTCATCGCATAATTCCACAGTATTATGGACATCTGTGTTGCTGAATCTTTTGCAGTGTGTTCAATTAATAATGGAGACATCAAAGAAGAAAGATGTAGGTGGGAAGCGGTGTATTGCGGCCGCCTTTAGCAACACAAACACAGCCAGTGTTTCCTTGTTTACATTCCCGAAAGATGACAGTGAAGCTTTACTATGGAACAGAGCGGTCAAGCGAACATGGTTCCCTACCTCATGTCAACCGGCATGTTTCGGTGAGAAAACGGTGGTAATAATTTGGCTCTTACCGTAATAATAATAATAATAATAATAATGGATTAGATTTATATCGCGCTTTTCCATTGTTATATACTCAAAGCGCTCACAGAGAAGTGTGAACCCATCATTCATTCACACCTGGTGGTGGTAAGCTACATCTGTAGCCACAGCTGCCCTGGGGTAGACTGACGGAAGCGTGGCTGCCAGTTTGCGCCTACGGCCCCTCCGACCACCACCAATCATTCATTCATCATTCATTCACCAGTGTGAGCGGCACCGGGGGCAAAGGGTGAAGTGTCCTGCCCAAGGACACAACGGCAGCGACTTTGATGTCAATAGGTGGGAAGCGAACCTGCAACCCTCAGGTTTCTGGCACGGCCGCTCTACCCACTACACCATGCCGCCCATTGACCGTAGACACGAGCGGAGAGCTTGCGTCGTTTCTCCTGCACCTGTCAAAGAGGCAGCTGCGGACTCTCTTGCCTCCTCCCACCGGCCGCCCCCGACTGTCGGATGCTTCCAACGTGGAGGAAGCATCGGCTGCCTTCGCCTCGTCGAGAAACGTGGCTTCCCTTGGAGACACTGGCAGTCCCCACACTCATGGCCAAACCCCTCCGACGTTCAGGTTGTACAGGTACGACCATATAATCTCACTAAAACACTAGTAACACAATAAGCAGACAAAGGATTTTCCAGAATTATCCTAGTAAATTTGTCTAATAACATCTGAATCGCTCTGCCGTCTAGTTTTTTTTCTAGTCCTTCACTCTCACTTTCCTCATCCACTAATCTTTCATCCTGACTCAAATTAATGGGGAAATCGTCGCTTTCTCGGTCCGAATCGCTCTAGCTGCTGGTGGCCATGACTGTAAACAATGTTCAAATGTGAGGAGCTCCACAACCCGTGACGTCACGCGCACATCGTCTGCTACTTCCGGTACAGGCAAGGCTTTTTTTTAGCAACCAAAAGTTGTGAACTTTATCGTCGATGTTCTCTACTAAATCCTTTCAGCAAAAATATGGCAATAACGCGAAATGATCAAGTATGACACATAGAATGGACCTGCTATCCCCGTTTAAATAAGAACATCTCATTTCAGTAGGCCTTTAAGTTCATATGTGAGTCAAGGCAGGTGGCCAAATACTTTTGGCAATATAGTGTGTTTAATGTTCACACTGAGAAACTTCATTCTTTTTTTGCAAATTATAGCTCATTTGGAATTTGATGCCCGCAACATGTTTCAAAAAAGCTGGCACAAGTGGCAAAAATGAGTGAGAAATTTGAGGAATCCTCATCAAACACTTATTTGGAACATCCCACAGGTGAACAGGCTAATTGGGGACAGGTGGGTGCCATGATTGAGTATAAAAGCAGCTTCCATGAAATGCGCAGTCATTTATTAACAAGGATGGGGCGAGGGTCACCACTTTGTCAACAAATGCCTGAGCAAATTGTTTAAGAACAACATTTCCCAACCAGCTAATGCAAGGACTTTAGGGATTTCACCATCTATGCTTCGTAAAATCATCAAAATGTTCAGAGAATCTGGAGAAATTTGGGGAAGTGTTTGTCGGTCAGAGTGAGGAACTTGTGGCAGATATTGCTTGAGACGTTTTTACTGAATGGGGAGTTGTACCAGATGTACCATTCAGCAAAAACATCTCAACCAACATCGGCCACAAGTTCCTCACTCTGATCGACAAACACTTCCCCAAGGGCAACACCCTAAGAAAAATATTTAACAAGAACAACATTAAATTGAGCTACAGCTGTATGAATAACATACAACAAATCATTTCAAACCACAACAAAGCAATTGCAAAAGGACTGCCCACCCCCAGACTAATCGACTCTGAAACCAATAAGGAATGTAACTGTCGCAAGAAACCTGATTGCCCTCTCAACGGGGGGTGCTTACAAACATCAGTCGTTTACCAAACAAAGGTAACACGCAAGGACATTAGCACATCCGACACGTACGTAGGATTAACCGAAGGAGCGTTTAAAACAAGATGGAATAATCACAAGGCCTCCTTTAGAAACCAGACCTTGCGGAATTCTACAGAACTCACCAAGCACATTTGGAACCTCAAAGACAATAATGTTGACTATTCAATAACATGGCAAATTCTTGCATCCAGCACACCTTACAACAGTGGTAATAAAAGATGCAACCTTTGTTTAAAAGAGAAACTGTTTATTATATATCATCCAGACCTGTCATCCCTCAACAAGCGCAGTGAAATCATTTCAACATGCCGCCACAGACGGAAACACCTCCTAGGTAACACATGAGCCAATCACCACGCCCCTACACCTGCCTGCACCCACCCACTCTGTGCCCTATATAAACCATTGGATGTGAATGCTTCCATTAAAATCTCCTGATGATTGAGGGAACCCCTCATGAAACAGTTCTGTAGAGATGAAGTAGTCTTGGGATTTTTCCCACACCTACATATTGCGCTCTACCACGGTATCGAGCACTATTCTCTGGATAATCCAAGCAAGACATATATATATATATATCTATATGTATATCTATATATATATATGTGTGTGTGTATGTGTGTGTAGATATACAAATATACATATATGTGTATATATTATATATGTATATTTATATACACACATATATATACATATATATGTATATATACATATATATACACATATATATAATACATATATGTGTGTGTATATATATGTATGTATATATATATATATATATACATATATATGTGTGTATACATATATAATATATATATATGTGTGTGTGTGCATATATATATATATATATAATATACATATGTGTGTATACATTTAATATATATATATATATATATGTGTATATATATATATACACACGCTATTTCATACCTACAAGCCGGTTTTGCATGTTTCCCTGATTTTATAAGAAAAGCAGCAGTCAATCATGACAAACACTTCATCAACTTTTATACCTGACCCTGGAAGCCATTTAGTCAAATTCAGTTCAAATATTATTTTGTAATGTCAATCAAGTATGTATTGTTTACTTTGGTGGCAAAAATAACAATCAAGTGGGAAACATGTAATGTTTACTGTGGTGGCAATAATAACAATCAAGTAGCATCAGTACTGTCCTTGTTTTGTGTTCAGATAAAAAGCATTGAGCAGTTCAGTTTGGATCTTTGTCACCACTTCCTGACCGCCTTCACCCATGTGCTGAGGACCAAGGTCTACATGGAGGAAGTTCCCTGGAGAAGACTTGAGAAGGTACACACCTCAATCCCTCAATCACCTTTCAAGTGCACCAAGTCAATGGAACGGATGTGAATTTGAAGCAGATGACAACTTGTCAACTTAACTTGTGTGATTCATCACCATAATATTGCGTTAATTATGGACACACTTCCATTTGTCACCCAATAGGGGCGGCATAGCTCGGTTGGTAGAGTGGCCGTGCCAGCAACTTGAGGGTTGCAGGTTCGATTCCCGCTTGTGCCATCCTAGTTACTGCCGTTGTGTCCTTGGGCAAGACACTTTACCCACCTGCTCCCAGTGCCACCCACACTGCTTTAAATGTAACTTAGATATTGGGTGTCACCTTGTAAAGCGCTTTGAGTCACTTGAGAAAAGCGCTATATAAATATAATTCACTTCACTTCACCAATTTATTCTCAGCATATAAGCTATTTTACCTTTACCTGGGGGTTGGTAACTCTTTACCACGCCTGTGATTAATCAGCACAAATCCAAATGTCCAAAATGTGATTAATCTGATTTAACAAGTTAATCATTAGACAGCCCAATAACATCAACACGTTCCAGAGTGAGCCACAACATCTAAAGTCAATTTTCTCACGGCTCGAAAGTTCTTGAAATACAACTTCTCCACCTCCGATATGATACCGATATTCCAGCCTTGAGTATTGGTTGATATGGATATTGATAAATCCCAAAATCAGCATGAGTCCTACACACTTGAATGATTGTGTAGTACAGAATGTTAGAACACTTTGTCAAACAGAACAATGGCAGCTCTGAAAAACACTAACCTATTTATTATTGTCTGGAATAAATTTATGCCGTCTTTAAGTTGAATTGGAGCAATCATTGTTTTTTAGGGACACCTAGTCACAATATGTCATGATGCAGTAAGTTGAATGATGCAGACACGTTTGTTACTGGATACTTTTTAATACGCTTATGCCTTGGAGACTTTCTATGCAAATATAATTATTTGATACTTTTTTATATAAACAAATGTCACCTTTTATTGTTCAATCATTATTACATATGTGTAGCTCGTGTGCTATTGTGTGCTTAGCTGTTGTGTAGCAAAGTAGTGTCCCTCAAGGGTCTGTCTTGGGCCCCTTATTATTCAATATTTATATAAATAATCTTGGTCAATATATTCCGAACTCAACTTTCCATTTTCTACGCTGATGATACTGTCGTATACACCCACTCCTGCTGAGGACTTTAAATATCTACATCGTGCATTTGACGGACTACAAGAACAACTTTGCTATCTTCAACTGGTTTTAAATGCAGAGAAAACAAAGTGTATGTTCTTTACCACATCAAAAACTGTAAGTGTGTGAGAACATTTTAACAAGAAATGGGCAACAAATTGTGTTATTATCTTCTTTTAAATATCTAGCATTTTTAATTGATGACCACTTGAGTTTTAAGGAGCACATTCAGTATGTTGTTAAAAAAAAACCAGAAACTTTTTACTGGGATTTTATTATACAAACCCCGTTTCCATATGAGTTGGGAAATTGTGTTAGATGTAAATATAAACGGAATACAATGATTTGCAAATCCTTTTCAACCCATATTCAATTGAATATGGGTTGAACTTGCATCCTATGGAGGGTCTCAATGGTGGTCTTCTGGACATTTGCCAAATTCTTCCCCCTATTGATCCTAACTGAGACACTTGAACCAAAGTTAAGCAATTGAATGACAACCTGTGTAGATGAGTGTAGTGTGACACCCAGTTTAAAACATTCATGCCCTGTCACATTTGGCCTGATTTCTTCACAGTATTGTGAGTTTTTGAAATCCTGTTTTTTTTTTTCTTCAAATGATGTACAAACCTCATTTCCATATGAGTTGGGAAATTGTGTTAGATGTAAATATAAACAGAATACAATGATTTGCAAATCCTTTTCAACCCATATTTAGTTGAATATGCTACAAAGACAACATATTTGATGTTCAAACTCATAAACTTTATTTATTTATTTTTTTAAAAATAAAAAATTACTTAGAATTTCATGGCTGCAACACGTGCCCAAGTAGTTGGGAAAGGGCATGTTCACCACTGTGTTACATCACCTTTTCTTTTAACAACACTCAATAAACGTTTGGGAACTGAGGAAACTAATTGTTGACGCTTTGAAAGTGGAATTCTTTCCCATTCTTGTTTTATGTAGAGCTTCAGTCCTTCAACAGTCCGGGGTCTCCGCTGTCGTATTGTACTTTTCATAATGTGCCACACATATTTGATGGGAGACATGTCTGGACTGCAGGCGGGCCAGGAAAGTACCCTCTTTTTTTACGAAGCCATACTGTTGTAACACTTGTCTTGCTGAAATAAGCAGGGGCGTCCATGATAACGTTGCTTGGATAACAACATATGTTGCTCCAAAACCTGTATGGACCATTCAGCATTAATGGTGCCTTCACAGATGTGTAAGTTACCCATGCCTTGGCACTAATAAACCCGTATACCATCACGGATGCTGGCTTTTGAACTTTGCGCCTATAACAATCCAAATGGTTATTTTCCTCTTTGTTCCGGAGGACACCACGTCCTCTGTTTCCAAACATAATTTGAAATGTATACTTGTCAGACCACAGAACACCTTTCCACTTTGCATGAGTCCATCTTATGTGAGCTCGGGCCCAGCCAAACAGGCAGCGTTTCAGGATATTGTTGATAAATGGGTTTTGCTTCGCATAGTGGAGTTTTAATTTACACTTACAGATGTAGCGACCAACTTTAGTTACTGACAGTGGTTTTATGAAGTGTTCCTGAGCCCATGTGGTGATATCCTGTACACACTGATGTCAGTTTTTGATGCAGTACCGCCTGAGGGATCAAAAGTCTGTAATATCATTGCTTACTTGCAGTGATTTCTCCAGATTCTCTGAACTTTTTGATGATTTTACGGACCGTAGATGGTAAAATCCCTAAATTCCTTGCAACAGCTGGTTGAGAAATGTTGTTCTAAAACTGTTCGACAATTTGCTTACAAAGTGGTGACCCTCACCCCATCCTTGTTTGTGAATGACTGAGCATTTCATGGAAGCTGCTTTTATACCCAATCATGGCACCCACCTGTTCCCAATTAGCCTGCACACCTGTGGGATGTTCCAAATAAGTGTTTGATGCGCATTCCTCAACTTTATCAGTATTTATTGCCACCTTTTCCAACTTTTTTGTCACATGTTGCTGGCATCAAATTCTAAAGTTAATGATTTGCGACAACCAAAAAATGATCAGTTTGAACATCGAATATGTTGTCTTTGTAGCATATTCAACTGAATATGGCTTGAAAATGATTTGCAAATCATTGTATTCTGTTTATATTTACATCTAACACAATTTCCCAACTCATATGGAAACAGGGTTTGTAGAATCAAGTCCTGCTTTTCTTTTACTGTGAAACAGAAATTGGTTGAAACAACCTATTTACCGGTTATTGACTATGGAGATGTGTTGTACATGAATGCAACTGCTGCTTGTCTCCACAAATTCCACACCATTGCGTGTTATACTCAATGGTTAACCGGACATCTTTATGTACTCAACGCCGCAATCATTGGTATGTGTTCAACTACAAAACCGTTCTGGGTATCACTCCATCTAATCTATCTTGTCTCTAAACAAAGAAACAAGGAAGTCACAATCTTCCTTCATTGAATGTTCTGCAATTTGTCGTCCCCAAAGTAAGAACTGAACTGGGCAAAAAAGCATTTAGGTTTTCAGCAGCGAAGGCTTGGAATAACTTACAATGGAATCTTCAACTTCAAACCCTTGTTACATTAAATGAGTTTAAAGCTTCTGTGAAAGGATTGCAGTCTACCTTGTCTGTATGCACATGTGTTATGTGAGCAAGTTTTAATGTTGTAAATTGTATGTTTTATGTGTTGTTTACTGTTTTTAATGCCCTCTTGGCCAGGTCTCCCTTAGAAAAGAGATCTTTGTTCTCAATGGGATTTTACCTGGTTAAATGAAGGCTAAATAAATGAATAAAAATAGAAAATATAGTGTAAAACTGTATATATATATATATATATATATATATATATATATATATATATATATAAATAAAAGATTCTTATATTTGGGTTAATGCAGTAATATGAGGTAAACAATAAAAAACTGCTTGAATAATTGGATATTTTGTAAGTCCTTCAACAAGACGATGTGTTGAGGGTGGATAGATTCAGGAGTAGTAAGAGGAATGGAGGTGGAGCACGCAAATTATACAAAGTAGATAATTCTTTACAAGAGAGAGAGACAGGATATTGTCAATATTGAGACCACTGCCACATCCTTAGCAGAAGATCCTTTATCCTTCATGCATTTCAGCAGTTTGGAGCGGACATAACATGTGTTTGGGACTTTTACCACCTCTAATTCAACTTCACTTTTACTTCCCTTTTCCTTGACGCACTACCATCAGGAAACATGATTGAAAACACAAAAGCCAACTGAAAAGAAGAAAAGTGACATGCTGAGCGAACCGACTACAAATTCTTCTGTGGCATAGAAATAATTGCACAAACCAGCAGTACACGAGGTGCTATTACTCTACATTCCATGATGCTACATGCCATTACGCTACATTCCATGATGCTACATGCCATTACGCTACATTCCATGATGCTACATGCCAATATGCTACATTCCATGATGCTACATGCCAATATGCTACATTCCATGATGCTACATGCCATTACGCTACATTCCATGATGCTACATGCCAATATGCTACATTCCATGATGCTACATGCCATTACGCTACATTCCATGATGCTACATGCCAATACGCTACATTCCATGATGCTACATGCCATTACGCTACATTCCATGATGCTACATGCCAATATGCTACATTCCATGATGCTACATGCCATTACGCTACATTCCATGATGCTACATGACATTACGCTACATTCCATGATGCTACATGCCAATACGCTACATTCCATTACGCTACAATCCATGATGCTACATGCCATTACGCTACATTCCATGATGCTACATGCAATGATGCTACAGGCGGACACAAAATATAGTGACATGAGATGCTGTGATACGAGGCGTCATGACACGAGACACTGTCATATGAGACACAAGACACTGCTTCACGAGAGGATGTTACACAAGATAGCGTAACAATGGGATGGCGTGACACCAGACGCTGATACGCGAGATGGCGTAACAATGAGATGGCAGGACACAAGACGCCGTCATATGTGACACGAGACGCTGTTACACAAGACGCTGCTGCACGAGATTGCGTAACAATGAGATGCCATGACACAAGACACCATCATATGAGACACGAGACGCTGTTACACCAGACGCTGTTACACGAGATGGCGTGACAATGAGACAGCGTGAAATGAGACGCTGTCATATGTGACACAAGACGCTGTTACGCGAAATGGCGTAACAATGAGATGGCGTGACACGAGACACCGTCATATGAGACACGAGCCGCTGTTACACGAAATGGTGCAACAATGAGATGGCGTGACACAAGCCGCTGTTACACGAAATTGTGTAACAATTAGATGGCTTGACACGAGCCGCTGTTACGCGAAATGGTGTAACAATGAGATGGCGTGACACGAGACACGAGCCGCTGTTACACGAAATGGTGTAACAATTAGATGGCGTGACACGAGATGCTGTCATATGTGACACAAGACACTGTTACGCGAGATGGCGTAACAATGAGATAGCGTGACACGAGACACCGTCATATGTGACACGCAACGCTGTTACACCAGATGGCGTAACAATGAACAGGCGTGACACGAGACGCTGTTACGCGAGATGGCCTAACGATGAGATGGCATGACACGAGACACAGTCATGAGACACGAGCCGCTGTTACACGAAAATGGTGTAACAATGAGATGGCATGACACGAGACGCCGTCATATGAGATACAAGACGCTGTTACACGAGACGCTGTTCCACGAGACGCTGTTACATGAGACGCTGTTGCATGAGATGGCATATCAATGAGATGGTGTGACAAGAGATGCCGCCATATGAAACACGAGACGCTGTTACGCGAGATGGCGTAACACAAGACGCCGTCATATGCGACAAAAGACCCTGTTACACGAGACGCTGTTACACGAGACGCTGTTACATGAGATGGCGTGACACGAGACGCCATCATATGCGACACCAGACGCTGTTACATGAGATGGCGTAACAATGAAATGGCGTGACACGAGACGCCTTCATATGCGACACAAGACGCTGTTATACGAGACGCTCATACACGAGACGCTGTTACATGAGATGGCGTGACACGAGACGCCGTCATATGCGACACAAGACGCTGTTACACGAAAAGCTGTTACATGAGATGGAGTGACACGAGGCGCCTTCATATGCGACATAAGACGCTGCTACATGAGATGGCGTAACGATAAGATGGCGTGACACAAGACCGTCATATGAGACACGAGCCGCTGTTACACGAAATGGTGTAACAATGAGATGGCGTGACATGAGCTGCTGTTACACAAAATGGTGTAACAATGAGATGGCGTGACACGAGACACGAGCCGCTGTTACACGAAATGGTGTAACAATTAGATGGTGTGACACGAGATGCTGTTACGCGAGATGGCATAACAATGAGTTAGCGTGACACGAGACACCGTCATATGTGACACCAGACGCTGTTACATGAGATGGCGTAACAATGAACATGCGTGACACGAGACGCTGTTACGCGAGATGGCGTAACAATAAGATGGCATGACAAGAGACGCCGTCATATGAGATACAAGACGCTGTTACACGACACGCTGTTACATGAGATGGCGTAACAATGAGATGGCGTGATACGAGACGCCATCAAATGCGACACCAGACGCTGTTACATGAGATGGCGTAACAATGAGATGGCGTGACACGAGACGCCGTCATATGCGACACAAGATGCTGTTACGCGAGACGCTGTTACATGAGATGGTGTGACATGAGACGCCGTCATATGCGTCACGAGACGCTGTTACATGAGATGGCGTGACACGAGGCACCGTTATATGCGACATAAGACGCTGTTACATGAGATGGCATGACATGAAACGCTGTCATATGACACCAGACGCTGTTACATGACATGGCGGAACAATTAGATGGCGCGACACGTGAAGCCGTCATATGAGACACCAGAGGCCGTTACACGAAATAGTGTAACAATGAGATGCCGTCATATGTGACACAAAATGTCTTTCCATTGTATTGTCTCCTTCTGTCAGAACGGGGTCCAACATGCCCACGCCTTCATTTACAGTCCAGAAACTTTTCGCTTCTGCGACGTGGAACAACATCTTAACGGTACGTACCACATGTTTTTATTTTCATAAATAGAAACAAAAATATCTAAAAGAAATACAAAAATAATCCCACCACAAAACATACCACATCCTGTTTTTTTAGATGGAAGAAAATTTTTGAAAATAATGCAAAAAACAGTGCTTCCTGTGGTAGCTCATTATTCATACCTGGCTGGACCTTTCTCAGGTGTGCCGGTGGTTCACAGTGGTGTCAAGGACCTGAAGTTGTTGAAAACCACTCAGTCCGGTTTTGTGGGTTTTTTCCGTGACCGCTTTACCACCCTGCAAGACGCCAAGGACAGGTGTTTCTGTAGCAGCGTGCGTGCCAGGTGGCTCTACAAGAACACCCAGGGTGTAGACTTTGACGCGGCATGGCAAGTCACGCACACACATTGCTGTGACAATCAGTCTCCGTGACCATCTTCAATCTGTCCTGACAGGAAATGCATCAAAGACTCCATTATCGAGAAGTTCGCAGGCCCTTATGACCGTGGAGAGTTCTCACCCTCTGTGCAGAAGACCCTCTATGATACTCAACTTCTGGTCCTGGACAGGGTTCCTGAGGTAGGTCCATACTTCACAGCCAAAATATATCGACCCAGTTCAATATGTGAAGCCCTATAAAAGAACTGTAGTTAATACGCCACATTATTAACATTTCCAAGACGAATATGTAACACAAGGGAATAATCCAAAATGTTACATCAAATGAAAACAAATTCACGACCCCCTGTTCAAGACCTCTGATGTACTGCAGGACATGTTTAAAGGGGAACCACACTTTTTTTAAATACAATTTTAAGAAAAATCATGCACAATCATCATATATATATATATATATATATGCATTACAAATTTTAAATAAATGCCTTCAAATGTCCGCTTACAATGGAGCCTATGGTAGTCGCTCTATTCTGTGCTCAAAGCCCTTAAAAATCATCATCTCCATAAAACTTTACAACAGATGGAAGCATGTTCACAGCTGCATTGATACTGGACTTGATGAAACAAAGTGGACCAAAACCAGCAGCTGACATGGCTCCCCAAACCATTGCTGACTGAGGGAACTACCGTTGTCTAGAGTTCAGGAGTGGCTTGACCATGGGAATACGGCTATTGAAGCTGTATCTGTTGAAAAGCTCTATGGAGATGAGGATTTCATTTTCCAGCATGATCTGGCACCTGTCCAATTTGTACAATTTGTGCTGATTTTTTTTTCAATCAAAATGAGGAAGTCAGGATGTATATTACTCCAATGAGCAGGTGTTGTAGTGTACGATACTGATAAAGCATGTTCCACTGTTGGAGAAATTGATTATTCTGATTGAAAAAGAGCAGTGATCATCCTTACCTTGGTAGAAAGTCAGGGTCCTTCTGGTGTGTTCCCCAGGTGGAGGAGATAGAGATCATCATGCCCAACCAGCATTACTTCACCATCGACATGAGCAAATTGGGCCTGGAGAACAAAGACGAGGCAAGTTCTGCGACGCTGCTGTAAACCACGTGGAAAACGTGTGAGAAATTGCTGACCTGACATGTTTTACCTGTGACGGCAGGTGCTTCTTGCCCTGGACAACCCGTCAGGAAACATCACAGGGACAGTGCGCAGGACACCACAAGCCAAACTCTGAGGCACAAATACAGGAAAAAGTCCATGAAAAGGCGCAAATATTTGAAGTCTTTGTATCTCCTTAGCGAGCACCAATAAACTGGCGTTGTTCTTTGGTGAGAAAGGAGCACCGTTTATTGCGAGTCGTTGATTGAAATATTCCAAGTCCAGTGTTGCACACAGTTCACACACAGGCTCATTTGTGGCTTCATTTCAGAAGCTTTTTTTGCCTTTAAGTTGATTTTTTCACATAAATAATGCAGACTATTTCATTGAAAAAGATATGAGTATAATTTTAGGTTGAAAAGTTTCAATTTGTTAAAATACTGTGTTTAAGATTCAGTGCAAATCGATTCAGTGTAAAATTAAAAATTAAAAATCCTTGCAGAACCGTTTCTTGCTTCAAAACTCACTTCACTGTCTAATTGTGAGACAGGGTCGATTGCATCAGCCTTCATCTACCGGCAGGAAACCTCGGCTTTGGAAGCAACAAATATTTCTGCACGGAGATTTTATACACCAAATGTATTTGCACTCAATTTTCACACACACATTGTGCTCACAAATTATAAGTCAATGAAATTGTCAGCATAATTTGAAGCATAAAAATTCAGTTTGCAAAATTCAAACGGTATATAAATTCGGTGCTCAAAAATGCTGTCATAACAAAGACAAACATTAAGCCCATTCACACTATTAGTTGTTTTTGCCAGCATGTTGAAGCACCACAGGTAGAGACATCATAGTTACACACATCTTTACATTTCCATGGGAATTCCTCTTCAAGATCAAAGAGACTCACTATTTTATAGTGCATTGTGTCCTCATAACCAACAGGTATGGTGTTTGCCACCATACATCAATTATATATATCTTCTTATGTCTATACCCCTTTTAAAACCACAAACACTCACACTTCTGATTCCTAACACGTTTTTTGTCTTAAATAAAAGGTGAAGAATAAAAATAAAATAAAAATACTGAAATCAGCAGAAGTAAGAACAGCTGAAAAGTATTCCCAGCAGCCATGGGACATTGAAACAACGTTGATTATACGTACTTGTCCTTTAAAACTGATTTTAAAACAACGTTGCAAAAAAGCTGTATGCTGATGTCCAATGTTGGATCCACATTGTTGGTTAGGAAATGACTAAAATTCAATGTCAAATAAAGGTCACAACCTGACATTGATTAAAAGCATGTTGTTTCAACGTTAGGTTTGAGTTGCTCAAGGTCAGAACCTAATTCAACAAGTTCTCAACGTTGTTTTAAGGTTTAGTGCCTGCTGGGGGACCATCTGAGTGTGTTTGGTGTCCAGGCCTTTATAAGGTATTCCAAGTGATGGTGTTTAAGGTGCCGTAGAAGTCTTTGTCAACTGCTTCTGGAATTGTCGATTGTCACTGAGGTGTGGGGCGGCCAGCTGCTAACAGGCGTTGCTCTTCAGGTGCTGGGTTTGCAGCGGCTTCACGTGATACTCGTAGATCTTCAGCGCCGGGCCCAACTTTATGGACAGGCCCGTCAGGACGTCATTACGCGTCATCAGGAGGAGCGACTTGCCATCGATTTCCTGTCAGGCGGAGGTAGATTTCATTGCTATTGACACCCAAGACACAAAAGGGAGATGGGGTTGGGGGCGGGGAGTCCAACCTGATCTTGGAACGCCGTGGCTTGCTCCTCGAAGCCTGTCGCTTTAAAGTAATTGACCACGTCAGCAACCGCCCAGTTGGCTGGGTCTGGAAGCTGACCGTTCTCCACTGGGCTGTGAACACTGGACACAATGTTGGCGATTACAGTGAGATGGGTGTTCATGTCATCATTATGTACAGCACTGTGGAAACCTTGTAGTTTGCAGCACCACTTTCAGTATAGCTGGTGGTCAGTCAGAGGACTTCTGAACGCAAGTAAACCAAGCGGTGGGCCACCAAACCAAGGGTGTGAACTATCTGAGTACACAAGTGGCCTAGGTCTTACCACTAACAGCAGACAGCAGATACAAATGCAAAATACACAATGGTGTCCATCATCATACTTTATCCCAAAAAATAATAATATTTAGAGTGATCTCAAGGATTATCTGTCGGTCGCGTTCCCAGACATGTAGAATGATCCGGCTCTCCAGACATCATTCTACACCACAAAACAGATGAAACTTGGAAAAGCATGGAGGTTTACAACTTCTTTGTGTGTGTCTGGGTCAAGGACATTGGTATCAGGACTCTCCTGGATAAATATGTATCGCTTTTGTAAGGTCATGACTGCTGACTACATTAACTATGGATGTCAGCATTGTATATGTGCTGAAATATATATTTATGATTGTTTATCAAAATATAACTATAGATGTCAAACTTTGTATATGTGCTTAAAGATTCATTTATGATTGTTTATCAAAATATAACTATAGATGTCGACAATGTGTATTTGCTGAAATATTTATTTATGATTGTTTATCAAAATATAACTATCGATGTCAAACTTTGTATATGTGCTTAAAGATTCATTTATGATTGTTTATCAAAATATAACTAGATGTCAACAATGTGTATTTGCTGAAATGTTTATTTATGATTGTTTATCAAAATATAACTATAGATGTCAACATTGTTTCTGTGCTGAAAGATTCAGTTATGATTGTTTATCAAAATATAACTATAGATGTCAACAATGTGTATTTGCTGAAATATATATTTATGATTGTTTATCAAAATACAACTATCGATGTCAAACTTTGTATATGTGCTTAAAGATTCATTTATGATTGTTTATCAAAATATAACTAGATGTCAACAATGTGTATTTGCTGAAATGTTTATTTATGATTGTTTATCAAAATATAACTATAGATGTCAACATTGTTTCTGTGCTGAAAGATTCAGTTATGATTGTTTATCAAAATATAACTATAGATGTCAACAATGTGTATTTGCTGAAATATATATTTAATATTGTTTATCAAAATATAACTAGATGTCAGCAATGGGTATTTGCTGAAAGATTAAGTTTTGATTGTTTATCAAAATATAACTATAGATGTCAACATTGTGTCTGTGCTGAAAGATTAATTTATGATTGTTTATCAAAATATAACTATAAATGTCAACATTGTGTATTTGCTGAAATATATATTTATGATTGTTTATCAAAATATAACTAGATGTCAGCAATGGGTATTTGCTGAAAGATTAATTTTTGATTGTTTATCAAAATATAACTATAGATGTCAACATTGTGTCTGTGCTGAAAGATTAATTTATGATTGTTTATAAAATATAACTATAAATGTCAACAATGTGTATGTGCTGAAATATTTATTTATGATTCTTTATCAAAATATAACTATAGATGTCAACATTGTGTCTGTGCTGAAAAATTAATTTATGATTGTTTATCAAAATTTAACTAGATGTCAACAATGTGTATTTGCTGAAATATTTATTTATGATTGTTTATCAAAATATAATTATAGATGTAAACATTGTGTCTGTGCTGAAAGATTCATTTATGATTGTTTATCAAAATATAACTAAATGTCAACAATGTGTATTTGCTGAAATATATATTTAATATTGTTTATCAAAATATAACTATCGATGTCAAACTTTGTATATGTGCTTAAAGATTCAATTATGATTGTTTATCAAAATATAACTAGATGTCAACAATGTGTATTTGCCAAAATATTTATTTATGATTGTTTATCAAAATATAACTATAGATGTCCACATTGTGTCTGTGCTGAAAGATTAATTTTTGATTGTTTATCAAAATATAACTATAGATGTCAACATTGTGTATGTACTGAAAGATACATTTATGATTGTTTATCAAAACATAACTATAGATGTCAACATTGTGTCTGTGCTGAAATATTCATTCAGGATTGTTTATCAAACTATAACTATATGTGTCAACATTGTGTATGTGTTGAAAGATTATTTTATGATTGCTGCCTTTGGTATAAACTTATTTCTTTTAGATTTTGCTCACATTTTTTCATTTTTATTTAGACTCGCCGAGTTGGTGCTTTACGAAACACTCATAAGAAAATGTGTTTTGAGATATCCGAAACAAAATAAAATACAAATCATGTCAAGATAATGCTTCTATGGAAAATGCTAACCGTTAAAGGTACTGTATATCAAACAAACCTGTGAGGACTGGTGGGCATTGTGATGCCGGGTTCGATTCCCTCGAGGATGCGTTGACGTGAACACAACAAAAGGTAGGATCTTAAAATATTTAAACAAAAAGAGAGCTCTGAACAGAAATGCTGGAGCTAATAAAAAGGCAAACCAAAAACGCTCGTATGAAAACTAGGAAATACAAACAGAAAACTAAACTTGGCATGAAAGCACAAACGAGAAAACAAATCATCAGTATGAAAACTGGAATAATCAAGTGGCATAGCGTGAGAGCTAGCGAGAATAAACGTAGAAAAAGTAGCAGTCGTCACTTGTTGCATGAGAGCAATTTATGAACCCAGGAAAAAATGAACAAAGAGGCTGTCTTAAATAGGAGGGTGATTAGACAAAACAGGTGTGTGTGGACCGGGATTGGCAGGTGGACTGATGAGTTACCATGGTGACAGGCTAAACAGGAAATAAACAGTCACTTGACAAAGAGTGATACCAGAAAGGAAAAATAACTAATATGTCTAGATACGAGCAGCGGATCGCAACAGTATTCCCCCCAACAAAAGACAGATACCAGATGTCTCAAAAAGAAGAGAAAAACAAAAAACTTGAACCCCCTCCCCAAACACAAAAAGTCCACAAACGAAGGGAGGGCGGAGGGCGGCCACGGTGGAGGGTCGCCAAGTCGCGTGTCCCCGAATCCACCGAGGACAAGTCATGTGGCGGCGTCGGGTCGAACGCCGCTGCCGAAAAAGTCTTGGCGGGCGACCTCGAAAAATCCACATCAGTGGCCGCCTAGCAGGATGACGCTTCAGCACCATAGTCATAGCAGGCTTGGACGTAGCAGACAAGGGTGCGGGTGCTGCAGCCGAAGAAGGCCCGAGTGCAGCAGGCGAAGAAAGCGTCCTCGGCGGCGTGAAAACCGGAGCCGTCATCGTTGGAGGCGTGGAAGCCGCAGTCGTCATCGTTGGAGGCGTGGAAGCCGCAGTCGTCATGGGAACAGGCGTAGAAGTAGGCATAATCGTCTTGGGAACAGACGTAGTGGTCGCCATCGTGGAGGCAGGCGTAGTCGTCGCCAACGTGGAGGCTGGAGGCACAGTCGTTGTCACTGCATTCGCAGGTGTGGGTGCTGCAGCCGAAGAAGGCGGCGTCGTGAAGGCAGGCTTAGTCATCGCCGTCGTGGCTGATGGTGTGGGCTCCAGCCCCGTTGCCGACGCAGGTGTTGGAATGGGATCCAGCTTTGGAGCTGGTGCTGGAGCGGACTCCAGTAATAGAGCTGGTGCTGGAGTGGGCTCCAGCCTAGGAGCAGGTGCTGGTGTGAGAACCAGGTGAAAGTCTGAAACCGGTGTGAGAACCAGTTTAGAGTCCATCTCTGGTGCGAGAACCAGGCTAGGGACAGAACTACATGGACTAGGACAGCGACTAAGACATGGATGGAACAAAGGTGGAGGATGACGCGTTGAAGTTTGTGGCTTAGCAGGTTGCAACTGTGCTACCTCTGTAGCACAGTTGCCAACCTGAGCCTCCCCTTTAAACAGCGGATGCCAGACGCATTCCTTAACGTGTGAAGAGGTCTTTAAGGGTGGGCGGCGGGAGGTTAGGAGGAGGGCAGATTCCTCCCCACTAGAATTACCCTTAGAAAAAGGAGAAAAACCCAAAGATTTGGGCTGGGCTTGAGGACATAGTGACTGAGATGAAAAAGTAGGTGAAAATGGAGAACTAAACTTGCCTCTGGAAAAAACGTCCTTATGTAAATCTTTATCAATATTGTCCAGAAAATTAAAGTCAATATCTTTAGAAAAAGGCTGCGAATTATATTCCCCAAAAAAATGTTCGGTGACGTCACCGGAAGGCGTTGCCGACATGACGTCACCGCTGCCGTCTGTGAAAGAGACATGGCGGTCGAAAAAAAGTTTGGACATGAAACTAAAGGGATTACCAGGCTTGTGAGGAGTATCCTGGATGGGTTGAAGCTTGCTGTGTTCGCTGAAAGAGAGTCGTGGAGTGAAAGCGTCACTGCAGCTGGCAGCGCGAGCGGACTCGGAAGGCACATCACCGTAATGACGAATCTCCGCCTCCCGTGCTCGGAGCTTTTTCCACGTGCCTATATCAAAGGCTTTCTCTTTCCAGCTGTCAATCGCGAAGGAATCTCTTGCTGGGTTCATACTGTGAGGACTGGTGGGCATTGTGATGCCGGGTTCGATTCCCTCGAGGATGCGTTGACGTGAACACAACAAAAGGTAGGATCTTAAAATATTTAAACAAAAAGAGAGCTCTGAACAGAAATGCTGGAGCTAATAAAAAGGCAAACCAAAAACGCTCGTATGAAAACTAGGAAATACAAACAGAAAACTAAACTTGGCATGAAAGCACAAACGAGAAAACAAATCATCAGTATGAAAACTGGAATAATCAAGTGGCATAGCGTGAGAGCTAGCGAGAATAAACGTAGAAAAAGTAGCAGTCGTCACTTGTTGCATGAGAGCAATTTATGAACCCAGGAAAAAATGAACAAAGAGGCTGTCTTAAATAGGAGGGTGATTAGACAAAACAGGTGTGTGTGGACCGGGATTGGCAGGTGGACTGATGAGTTACCATGGTGACAGGCTAAACAGGAAATAAACAGTCACTTGACGAAGAGTGATACCAGAAAGGAAAAATAACTAATATGTCTAGATACGAGCAGCGGATCGCAACAAAACCTTTAACAAAGTGATCACTGCAAACTTGTGTTATTGGACTCTGCCTTCTTGGACTGACGTATGAGCTACTTTTCTTGTCTTCTCTCGTGAAATCTTGCACTCTTCCACTTGTTTTGATTACCTATCGTGGAACTCTGAAGAAACGTTTACCCTTTTTCTCGATTTGAACGGTTCAAACAACACAAGCATAGGGCATAGAACACTTTGACAACAGACGCTCGCGAGCCCACCACTTGGAGCCTGGCATACGTCAGGTGAACACAACCTATTGTAGACCTCTGCCTCTTGCATGCGTTTTGTCCATCATTTGTTAGTTGATTAATATACTGGTTGATTGTTCCATTCATGCCCAAATGTATGGCGGTTCATTCTTGTCTTTATTACGAAAGCTTTTTTTTGGACACCAGATTTATGTAACTAAAATTTTGGGTTTGGATTTCATGAAATTATTATTTTTTTTACATCAGATTATGCT
This sequence comes from Nerophis ophidion, assembly GCF_033978795.1. NCBI lineage: Eukaryota > Metazoa > Chordata > Actinopteri > Syngnathiformes > Syngnathidae > Nerophis > Nerophis ophidion. The sequence continues at coordinate 3,448,908 of NC_084632.1, forward strand.
GACAATTTCATTGAATAAGAATTTGTTAGCAACATGTTTTATATTTCATTTTTTTCACAATAGTTTCAAATATTATCAAGGCTGAAATATATATATTTATAAATAAACACAAATGAAATAAACTGCAAAAAAGGGACCTATTCATTGAGTTTGAACGGATGTGTACAGTCGTGGTCAGAAGTTTACATTCACTTGAAAAAAACCTAATGTCATGGCTGTCTTGAGTTTCCAATAATTTCTACAAGTCTTATATTTTTGTGATGTAGTGATTGGAGCACATACTTGTTGCTCACATATAACATTCATGAAGTTTGCTTCTTTTATGAATTTATGATGGCTCTACTGAAAATGTGACCAAATCTGCTGGGTCAAAAGTATATTTACAGCAATGTTAATATTTGCTTACATGTCCTTTGGCAAATTCACTGCAATAACGCACAAGCTTCTGCTTGAATTTTTGACCAATCCTCTTCACAAAATTGGTGCACTTGTTTCTTCAGCATTGTCCACAAGTCAGGACTTTGGGAAGGCCATTCTAAAACCTTCATTCTGGCCTGATTTAGCCATTCCTTTACCACTTTTCACGTGTTTGGGGTCATTGTCTTGTTGGAACACCCGACTACGCCCTAGACCCAACCCCCAGGCTGATGATTTTAGGTTGTCCTGAAGAATTTGGAGGTAATTCTCCATTTCCATTGTCCCACTTACTCTTTGTAAAGCACCAGTTCCGTTGGCAGCAAAACAGGCCTAGAGCATAATATTACCACCACCATGCTTGACGGTAGGAATAGTGTTCCTTGGAATAAGAGCCTCACCTTTTCTCCTCCAAACATATTGCTGGGTATTGTGGACAAACAGCTCAACTTTTGTTTCATCTGACCATAGAACTTTCCTCCAGAAGGTCTTATGTCCATGTGATGTCAGACCAAATATTAACATTGCTGTATGTATACTTTTGACCCAGCACATATGTTCACATTTTCAGTAGAGCCATAATAAATTCATAAAAGAACCAAACTTCATGAATGTTTTTTGTGACCAACAAGTATGTGTTCCAATCACTATCACAAAAAATAATAGTAGAAATGATTGGAAACTCAAGACAGCCATGACATTAAGTTTTTTAAAAGTTTATGTAAACTTTTGACCATGACTGTATATAGCCTATTATTTGCGCACTATTGACAGGTGATGTACTGAAAACAGCACTGCTAAACCTGGATGTAAACAAAACGCATGCCATTATCTGTAGCGTTGTCAGCATGTCTGTGATATGAACGTAACCAGATATACAGCCATCTACAAAATATTAAGAAGACAAAGTCCAACTATAGCAACAGTGCCAAGCAAGTGTGACGTCATGCTTATTGTAGCTTGCCTCTTTACCTCAGTGAAATCAAGGCACAGAAGTTAAGTCTCTAAACATGACAATATTTTATAATAACACCAAAAGAAGATTATATTTGTTCCTAGTATTTCTATAATTAAAAAAGTAGTAAAAAGTCTCCATAATGACACTTCTCAAAGTTCTATGCGCAACAAGCAAAAATTGAACATATGGCAAAAGGATATACAAATATATCTCAATACTAATCAATAATAACAGGTTTGTTTATAAATGTATGTGTACACTTTTTTTGCCTTTTTATCCAATCCAATGGATTTAATTTATACAGCAAATTTTAAACAACAAAATAAGTTTCACAAAGTGCTGCACAGAAGTTAAAAGATATTTAGATGCAGGATAAAACAGAGTTAATTGCAAATAACAATAGTATAGCAGATTAGGCAAATTATTCGATGACGTCACACCCTTACCACGCCACTGACCACGCCCCCACTGCCACATGTATCTTGTGGAAACCCAGTATACCTAACATGCAACAGAAGTCTTCTTTTGATATCATTTGGATCAATATGGCTTATAGTTTATGAAGACCTCAGAAAATGTGGGGTCTTCAAACACTAAGCAAAATTCCAATAAATACAGACTGAAAACAACTGATCATTTAAATAGCTATGCCCAATCCTAATTCTACTCATTATTACTTCATGTTTCCTTACAGTCCATCTCCATTTTAGAACCCGGATCTGGTTCTGAACAGAAAATAACTGCCTTCCTTTTTTATAATTTTCCCAAATTATTTGCCACTGCTGACCAGCCTTCTGTCCAATTATACTTTTGCCTTCCTACTTAAATAGTGTAATGTTTACATCAATCTCATCTTTCTTGGTTGCTGTTTTTTCGAGCCTATCTGTGCTTAAATTTCCCAGTATTCCCACAAGAGCAGGTACCCATACAAATACAACTTCTCTTCCTTTGCTCATCATTCTGGAGTAGATAAATATAATTTCATACAATATTCCCTGTTGACACTAAGCAATTCCTGACTCAATAGTCATAAGAGTTAAAACAGAATCACTCCATATTAAAGTCTTCCTATATTCACTTTCTACAGCCTATTGTAATTCCATCAATATGGCAAACATTTCAGACTGCAAACACACTAATATCTGATGGTCTCTTGCAACACCTAAACTGGTGATCCGGTACCGATATTGCTGACCGGGTTTTATTCTCTGGGTCCTTGGATCCATCCGTAAATATTTGAGTCCAGTTATTACATTTGGTTTCAACCAGGTTATAAAACTCACCAACCATATCTGCATTCCTCTTTCTTTGTTTAACTGACAGTAATTCAAGGTCCACTATTGGTTTTCCAAATTGCCATAGAGGATGAGTTGGCCAGACTACAGTCTTTACCCAACACACCCCTACTATCGGATTTCCTTTCCAGCCAAAACAGTTTATTTCACCACTTTTCCTCTCCCAGTATGCCTGGGTCACAACTTCTCCCGGGTGAGACTCTCCATTTCCTCTCAAATGAATCCAATAATGAGCTAAAAGTTGATCTCTTCTCACTTCTAAAGGCATTTCTCCTGCTTCTGCTTTACAAGTAGAACCCAAGCATATTCTTAAAGCCTGACATTGAATAACATCCAGTTTTAAGATGCTAGATTTAGCAGCAGATCTGTAGACTATACATCCATAGTCAATTTGGGGTTGTATCAAAGCTATATAAATACATTTAAATGACTTAAAATCCACACCCCACCTTGTGCCTATAAGGCAGGGGTAGGAAACCTGTGGCTCTAGAGCCAGATGTGGCTCTTTTGATGACTGCATCTGGCTCTCAGATAAATCTTAACTGACATTGCTTAACACGATAAGTAATGAATGATTCGGCTGGTAATCACAAGGTTAAAAATAACGTTCAAAATGAAAAACATTCGAATGCGTTTTATTCCATCAATCCTAGAAGTTGCATTAATGGTAAGAAGTATTTTATTTATTATTTGTTAGCTTCAGAATAACAATGTTAATAAAAAGAATAAGAGACTTATTATGCTCTAAAAATGTTGGTCTAACTTTAAAATGCACACATTTAGTTGTATTCATTGTTAAAAAATATTGGTAACACTTTAGTATGGGGAACATATTCTAAGTAACAAAGACTTAATTAAGAGTTATTTGGACACTAGGGGACCATATAAGGGTTTGGGTTACTAATAGGCAATAATTCTGAGGTTATTGAGGGAAAACTCTTAGTTAATGGCTTACTGCTTGTAAAATAAGGCCATGCAGAAAAAGGTATTAATAAGTACTTAAAAATGACTAATTAAGAGCCAATATGTTACGAATTTGCATGTTAATAAGCAACTAATTAATGGTGAATATGTTCCCCATATCAAAGTATTACCAAAATATAATATGGCTCTCACGGAAATACGTTTTTAAAATATTTGGGGCGGCATAGCTCGGTTGGTAGAGTGGCCGTGCCAGCAACTTGAGGGTTGCAGGTTCGATTCCCGCTTCTGCCATCCTAGTCACTGCCGTTGTGTCCTTGGGCAAGACACTTTACCCACCTGCTCCCAGTGCCACCCACACTGGTTTAAATGTAACTTAGATATTGGGTGTCACTAAGTAAAGCGCTTTGAGTCACTTGAGAAAAGCGCTATATAAATATAATTCACTTCACTTCACTTCATGGCTCTCTCAGCCAAAAAGGTTCCCGACCCCTGCTATAAGGCATCTCATCAAATTGAGAACATCTTTATATTTAATATGTAGTCGCTAGCTCAATCTTTGGTCAAAATGCACTCCTAAAAAACACAATATTTCCACAGTTTCAAGACTAGTACTAGAGACTTTGTTTCACCCGGGCGCCGGCATTTTGCTTTCTGACGTCACTACGCACGATGCGTAATGACATCATTTCCAACCATTGCCATCGATCAGGAAACCGTTTGAAAAAAATGGCAAGTTGATACATAGGGAAACCGGTTTTCAATTCCCAACCCAAATTATAATACTGTTTTATTATTGTGAATGGTTAAATTAAAAAAAAAACAATACAGATTTGATATATCCAAAATTAAATATATTTAAATCGTATTTGCTCCGAATCAACACCTGCTACTTTTTGAAGTTAAAGTCAACACACACAAACTATAGGAACAAATTATCTGAGCCTTTTGTAATTGCAAAACACAGTAAATTGCTGCAGGGCACTACAACATTGTCATGCAGGTAATTTTCAGTGTGATTTCACCTTTTGGCGTTGACAGAACCATTTGCCTTGTCTTCCATGCCGGCTGCAACACAAACAAGAAAGATCCGTTATGACAATAGTCACCAATGTTCCTGCTAGTATATTTCCAACATACTTGCAGTTACAATATGATACGTCACATATTACAGCATGTCCCAAAAGGAGTAGGAGGAATCACAGCCTTTTTAGTCCTACCTTTTTTCCTATCATAGCAGTTTTGAACACATGTGTTACTACCACTTCTGTAACACAACAATAAATGAATGGACACATGAGTAAGTCAATCATTATTTAAAGGCCTACTGAAAGCCACTACTAGCGACCACGCAGTCTGATAGTTTATATATCAATGATGAAATATTAACATTGCAACACATGCCAATACGGCCGGGTTAGTTTACTAAATTGCAATTTAAAATTTTGCGCCGAAATATGCTGCTGAAATGTCTCGGTATGATGACGTGTGCGCGTGACATCACGCATTGTAGAGGACATTTTGTTCCAGCATCGGAATGCAAGCAATTCATTGATTTTTTATTATTTTTATGTCAGTAAAACCAGCAGGTAAATTTTCTGTTAATTCGACCTGAAGGGACGTTAGTTGCCCTTTATTTTTTATATAATATTGTATTATTTTATGCTGAAAAACAAAAGCAGAAGTAGCAGGTAAATCATTTAAAATATTTGTGGCTGTACTTTTATTGAAAATGTCTTGAATATTGAAAATGTTGCCTCCTGTTAAAGTGTTGGTGGCACTTTATTCAAAAATATGTGAATCTATTGGCCATTAATTGTTGTTTGTATCATAAGTCATGTCTACATTATTCACTTACAAGAAATAACCGCCACATAGGAAACTTCCCCTGCAGTGTCCACTATTGATTTCACACTCACACTACTTGATTTGTTTTGATAAAAGGCTACTGAATCGATTTAAACTCACTGAATTGTTTCAGATCGGTCTAAAAAAAAAATATATATATATATATCACAAATTCTGAATAGAACTGTTGTTCAAAAAAATCGCTACACATTAAACACAGGAAGTAAACCAGCTAAATGTAACTGTTTTTGGTACTTATTGGGCCGAATGTGGGACTTAATGACATCTCGTGTGTAAAATATGTGCTCGGATGACGTTTCTTTCAGGAAAAAGGGTAAGATTAATAGGCTTCTGCCTACTCCTTTTTGGCCATTTTGCAACTGTAAACATGTACTTCAATGAATGCATGTTCAAAAATAAAAGGGAACAGTACAATCCCTCTGCTCTAAATAAGTCAGGGCTGTCAAAGTCATTTCCATCCTGGGCCACATCGCAGTCATGAGGGCCGCTTCATGGTATGAATTCGTTCCTCCGGGATTTTGTCCAATACCCGCACATTTTCACGAACGGAATTTGTCCGAGCAGCACCTAAACGCAACCCAACCAATTAATCAAATACCTCCTGGGGCAATTTTGCCACAACTTTCCCCATTTTGCCCGCAACATCCTGAAAGAACTGATTATCATAATTTCCTCTTCATTTTATTATCATCATTGTTTACCAGCAAAGTGATGGGAAATTGATTCGGAATCAAATGTCAAAGTTATATTTTAGTAAGAAATACATTTGCATGCATTACCATTTTTTTCCACCCCAAATTAAATACTTTACAGGGGAACTGCACTTACAAACAAAACATGTTTTATAATACACAACCTTTATGAGATAAGAACAGATTGTTTTGTTTGTTTTATTATGCAGTCTAACACTTTAAATAACGTAAAGCGCTCGCATGAAATGGAACCCAGGGGAGCCATGTGGTCATTTAGTCTATTTTAACCATAAAAGCCAATCAAAAAAATATCAAAAAAGCGACAACAATACTTCATTTAAATGTCCTGACCTGAATATTAAACAAGCATATTGTTATTATAAGTGCTTATGTAAAGGACCTTTTTTAGGGATGCATTGATCAAAGAAAGGTAAATTTCTTATGCTACTATAGTGGAATACTGATAGAGATGTGCCATTCCACTGATTTTATTTTCCATCCAATACAAAGTCAAATGCAGGCTGATACTGGCGATACCGATTTGATACCGATACTTTGTGCAAATATACCTGCTAAAATTGTAAAAGTTGTGTAGTGTGTTTCAAATATTAGCATAGCATAAAGAAAATAATTATAATATATTATTTATGACATACTATTTTATTTATTCATTATTTATTGTTATATTAGTTATTGTTTGTTTATTTATTTTAAACTCTGAAGTTTACTCATGCTGTGGCATGAATAACAGTCCAGCCAAACTAATACAACAGAAAAAAACGAAAACAAAAGTCATACAAAGAATACGAAAATGGTGTTCCAAACCATCCATTTCCCCACAACAAAAGAAAATGAGTAACATAATAAAAGCATTTTAATAAACGAATTATTAGGAACTACTATTAGAACTAGAATTTACAATTCCAGTAGGGATAGCGTGTGAATGAATAACAAGGAATAGAGAGATTCCCAAAGGCTCTGTGGTTGGTTGTCTTTTGCTAACTTATATTTTCAAGTTCGAATGCATAACAAAAAGACAAAAAATATGTGTTTTTGTCTTGCATAATAATAGTGAACGATAAGAATTCACCCAAAAAGTGCAGTTCCCCTTCTATGAAGAAAGAAGAAATGCCTTATCGTCACACATCATTACCAGGCTTTGGCGGACCAGATGTGGCCCCAGGGTCTTGAGTTTGATACCTAAGGTGTCCAGATCGATCGAAAAAAATCGTACTTATCTTCCGTAACGTTGAAATTGATTTTTACAACAAAAAACAGAGGACAAAATCATAAAAAGAATACAAAAATGGTGTTTCAAACCATCCATTTTCCATAACAAGAGAAAATAGGTAAGATAATAAAAGCATTGAAATAAATAAATTAATAGGAACTACTATTAGAACTAGAATTTGCAATTCCAGTAGGGATAGCGTGTGAATGAATAACAAAGAATAGAGAAATTCCCAAAGGCTCTGTGGTTGGTTGTCTTTTGCTAATATTCAGTTACGAGTTCGAATGCATAACAAAAAGACTAAAAATGTGTGTTTTTGTCTTGCATAATGATAGTGAACAATAAGCAAAATTCCACCCAAAAACTGCTGTTCCGCTTCTATGAAGAAAAAACGTCACACATCATTACCAGGCTTTGGCGGACCAGATGTGGCCCCCGGGTCTTTAGTTTGATACCTGTGGTGTCCAGATCGATCAAAAAAATCGTACTTACCTTCCGTAACGTTGCAGTTGATTTTCATCGGGTGTCGTTTTGTTTTAGAGTTTAAATGATGTTTTCCAGGTGGAACATCATCCTTCCTTCGGGGCCTGCTGCAGTGTTGGGAGGAGAAACAAACATCAGCAGGGGTTGGCAAACAAAGCTGTAACATCTACCAACTATCCATCCATCCATTTTGTCTGTTTGTTAAAGTAGCAATGATTGTCACACACACACTAGATGTGGAGAAATGTGTCCTCTGCATTTGACCCATCCCCTTGTTCACCCCCTGGGAGGTGAGGGGAGCAGTGAGCAGCACCCGGGAATCATTTGTGGTGATTTAAAGGCCTACTGAAAGCCACTACTAGCGACCACGCAGTCTGATAGTTTATATATCAATGATGAAATATTAACATTGCAACACATGCCAACACGGCCGCTTTAGTTTACTAAATTGAAATTTTAAATTTCCCGCGAAGTATCCTGTTGAAAACGTCAGTATGATGACGCGTGCGCGGACATGTTCTCCCAGCACCGATCACGGCTAAAAGTAGTCTGTTTTTTAACGCATAATTACACAGTATTCTGGACATCTGAGTTGCTGAATCTTTGGCAATTTGTTCAATTAATAATGGAGAAATCAAAGAAGAAAGATGTAGGTGGAAAGCGGTGTATTGCAGCCGGCTGTAGCAACACAAACACAGCCGGTGTTTCTTTGTTTGTCGTGAAGCTTTACTATGGAACAGAGCGGCCAAGCGAACATGGTTCCCTACCACATGTCAACCGGCAGGTTTCGGTGAGAAATTTGTGGTAATAAGTCGGCTCTTTCCGTAAACATGAGCGGAGCTTGTGTCGTTCCTCCTGCAGCTGTCAATCCAATCCAATCCACTTTATTTATATAGCACATTTAAACAACAATAACGTTTCCAGAGTGCTGCACAGCCATGTTAAAAACAATTGTAAAAAAAAATAAAAAAAATAAAATAAGATAAATATATATATATACATATTATGCTCCACCAATGACTGAATAAAAACAAAAAATAAATAAATATAAAACCAATAAAAACAATATAAAAACAAATATGATTAAACAAATATGATTAAAAACTATTTTAAAGGGTAAAATCAATTAAAACAGTAAAATAGAAATCAAAGTGTATAAAAATACACAGAGGACAACAGAGAACAGAGGACCACACAACTCACGTAGTGTTAAAAGCCAAAGAATAAAAGAGTGTTCCAGAGCTTAGGGCCGACCACAGAGAAGGTCCTGTCTCCCCTGGTCTTAAGTCTGGTCTTGGGCACCACCAGCTGGAACTGGCTCTCGGACCTCAGAGCGCACGCAGGAATGTAAATTTGGATGAGGTCCGAGATATATTGAGGTGCCAGTCCATGTAAAGATTTAAAAACAAACAGCAATGTTTTAAAATCAATTCTAAAATGAACAGGGAGCCAGTGCAAACTCTGAAGAATTGGGGTTATATGCTGGTGTTTCCGTTTCTATCAAAGAGGCAGCTGCGACTTTCTTGGCTCCTCCATGGCTTCCCTCAGAGACACTGGCGGTCACCACAACCCTCCAAATTTCAGCTATGACTATATAATCTCACTAAAACACTATTAACACAATAAGCAGATAATGGATTTTCCAGAATTATCCTAGTAAATGTGTCTAATAACATCTGAATCGCTCCCACTGCCCTCATCTTTTTTTTTTTCTTCTAGTCCTTCACTCTCACTATCCTCATCCACGAATCTTTCGTGGATGAGGGGCGGCATAGCTTGGTTGGTAGAGTGGCCGTGCCAGCAACTTGAGGGTTGCAGGTTCGATTCCCGCTTCCGCCATTCTAGTCACTGCCGTTGTGTCCTTGGGCAAGACACTTTACCCATCTGCTCCCAGTGCCACCAACACAGGTTTAAATGTAACTTAGATATTGGGTGTCACTATGTAAAGCGCTTTGAGTCACTAGAGAAAAGCGCTATATAAATATAATTCACTTCACTTCACTTTCATCCTCGCTCAAATTAATGAGGAAATTGTCGTTTTCTCAGTTCGAATCACTCTAGCTGCTGGTGGCCATGATTGTGAACAATGTGAGGATGTGAGGAGCTCCACAACCCGTGACGTCACACGCACATCGTCTGCTACTTCCGGTACGGACAAGGCTTTTTTATTAGCGACCAAAAGTTGCCAACTTTATCGTCGATGTTCTCTACTAAATCCTTTCAGCAAAAATATGGCAATATCGCGAAATGATGAAGTATGACACATGTTATCCCCGTTTAAATAAGAACATCTCATTGCAGTAGGCCTTTAAAGTTAGAGTAGCAATGATTGTCACACATTTGACCCTTGTTCACTCCAGGGAGGTGAGGGGAGCAGTGAGCAGCAGCGTTGGCTGCGCTCGGGAATCATTTGTGGTGATTTAACCCCCCATTCCAACCCTTGATGCTGAGTGACAAGCAGGGAGGTAATGGCTCCCATTTTTGTAGTCTTTGGTATGACTCGGCCTGGGTTTGAACTCCCAACCTACTCATCTCAGGGCGGACACTCTAACCACTAGAGTAGGCTGTTAGTGCGGAAGGCGGCGTACACCCTGGCCAAGTCGCCACCTCATCACAGATGGACAAACATTCACACACCAATTTAGTGTTGCCAATCCACCTATCCCCAGGTGCGTGTCTTGGAAGGAAGCCGGAGTACCACGCAGTCAAGGAGAACATGCAAATTCCACATTGAAATATCCCGAGCCCGGGATCGAACCCAGGACCTTCGTAATGTGAGGCACACGCACCAACCCCTGTTCCACCGTGCTGCCCAACTACCAACTAACTGTGGCCAAAAAAACTCCCTTCAACCACGACTTTCATTCAAAATAGCATCATAGCAGCAACACAACTCCACGCACGTCCACTAACTTCCCCAATTGTACACTTTGTAACCCAAACGAGCCAAAAGGTCGCAGTAAACATGAAATAAAGGAGCTTCCGTTCCATATTCATCAAGCTAACGTGGACAGTTAGCTGACGTTGCTAATACAAAATCGAAGACATTTAATAATTGTGGGTTTTTTTTTTTACCATAAAGGCCGGTCAAAGTTAAACACTTACACATGGCGACACAAACTTTCCGGCTCCCCGTGGTGTGTTTTCGGCGTAATATGAGCTTATTTATTTGATCAAATCAAAAATTAATCAAAGCCAACTAGCTCCTCGGCGTCATAGCTTCCTCCGCCCACGTCACTAGAGGATCATGGGAAATGTAGTCCTACTCTCGTTTCGTTTCTTGTAGTGCAGAGTTGGCCCTGCAAATATTATTACTATATTAGACTTTTGTCTTGTTAACCTTCTATGTTTTTTTTTTGTTTTTTTTAAATCGCATGCTTCGATCACAAAAAAACCAAAATACTCTCTATTTCTATACAGTTTAAACAAAATAAAAACAAAGACATGGTGTGTGTCCAAAAATGAGCTGGAAAAAGCAACAGCTTATACTGTCTTTCCCCATCATATAAAAACTGTATCAACAATAATTTCGTGTGTGTATATATATATATATATATATATATACATATATATATATATATATATATATATATATATATATATATATATATAAGGTGTGTGGGAAAAAATCGATTTGAATACGCTATACGATTCAGAATCGATTCTCTTTTTTTTTTTAAATCGATTTTTTTTTTTTAAATCAATCCAACAAACCACTACACAACAATACCATAACAATGCAATCCAATTCCAAAACCAAACCTGAGCCAGCAACACTCAGAACTGCAATAAACAGAGCAATTGGGAGGAGACACAAACACCACACAGAACAAACCAAAAGTACTGAAACAAAAATGAGGATTATCAACAACAGTATCAATATTAGTTATCATTTCAGCATAGCAGTGATTAAAAATCCCTCACTGACATTATCATTAGACATTTATAAAAATAATAAAAAAGAACAATAGTGTCACAGTGGCTTACACTTGCATGGCATCTCATAAGCTGGACAACACACTGTGTCCAATGTTTTCACAAAGATAAAATAAGTCATATTTTTGGTTCGTTTAATAGTTTAAAAAAATTACATTATTGCAATCAGTTGATAAAACATTGTCCTTTACAATTAAAAAAGCTTTTTTTTTTTTTTAAATCTACTACTCTGCTAGCATGTCAGCAGACTGGGGTAGATCCTGCTGAAATCTATGTATTGAATGAATACAGAATCCTTTTGAATCGAGAAAATATCGTTTTTGAATCGAGAATCGCGTTGAGTTGAAAAAAAATCGATATATAATCCAATCGCGACCCCAAGATTCGATATTGAATTGAATCGTGGGAACCCAAAGATTCGGAGCCCTAATATATATATATATATATATATATACATATATATATATATATATATAAGGCAGCGCGGTGATCGAGGGGTTAGCGCGTCTGCCTCACAATACAAAGGTCACGAGTAGACCTGGGTTCAAGCCAGGGTTCGGGATCTTTCTGTGTGGAGTTTGCATGTTCTCCCCGTGACTACAGGTACTCTGGCTTCCTCCCACCCACCACTGTGTTACATCACCTTTTCTTTTAACAACACTCAATAAACGTTTGGGAACTGAGGAAACTAATTGTTGAAGCTTCGAAAGTGGAATTCTTTCCCATTCTTGTTTTATGTAGAGCTTCAGTCCTTCAACAGTCCGGGGTCTCCGCTGTCGTATTTTACGCTTCATAATGTGCCACACATTTTCCATGGGAGACAGGTCTGGACTGCAGGCGGGCCAGGAAAGTACCCGCACAATTTTTTTACGAAGCCACGCTGTTGTAACACGTGCTGAATGTGGCTTGGCATTGTCTTGCTGAAATAAGCAGGGGCGTCCATGAAAAAGACAGCGCTTGGATGGCAACATATGATGTTCCAAAACCTGTATGTACCTTTCAGCATTAATGGTGCCTTCACAGATGTGTAAGTTACCCATGCCTTGGGCGCTAATGCACCCCCATACCATCACAGATGCTGGCTTTTCAACTTTGCGTCGATAACAGTCTGGATGGTTCGCTTCCCCTTTGGTCCGGATGATACGATGTCGAATATTTCCAAAAATAATTTAAAATGTGGACTTGTCAGACCACAGAACACTTTTCCACTTTGCATCAGTCTATCTTAGATGAACTCGGGGCCAGAGAAGCCGGCTGCGTTTCTGGATGTTGTTGATAAATGGCTTTCGCTTTGCATAGTAGAGCTTTAACTTGCACTTACAGAAGTAGCGACAAACTGTATTTAGTGACAGTGGTTTTCTGAAGTGTTCCTGAACCCATGTGGTGATATCCTTTAGAGATTGATGTCTGTTTTTGATACAGTGCCGTCTGAGGGATGGAAGGTCACCGTCATTCAATGTTGGTTTCCGGCCATGCCGCTTACGTGGAGTGATTTCTCCAGATTCTCTGAACCTTTTGATGATATTATGGAGCGTAGATGTTGAAATCCCTAAATTTCTTACAATTGCACTTTGAGAAATGTTGTTCTTAAACTGTTTGACTATTTGCTCACGCAGTTGTGGACAAAGGAGTGTACCTCGCCCCATCCTTTCTTGTGAAAGACTGAGCATTTTTTGGGAAGCTGTTTTTATACCCAATCATGGCACCCACCTGTTCCCAATTAGCCTGCACACCTGTGGGATGTTCCAAATAAGTGTTTGATGAGCATTCCTCAACTTTGCTGGCATCAAATTTTAAAGTTAGTGATCATTTAAAAAAAAAAAGTTTATGAGTTTGAACATCAAATATGTTTTCTTTGTAACATATTCAACTGAATATGGGTTGAAAAGGATTTGCAAATCATTGTATTCTGTTTATATTTACATCTAACACAATTTCCCAACTCGTATGGAAACGGGGTTTGTACGTTAGGTCAGGAAAAAACACAGAGGCTATATATATATCATCCCTACTAGCCTGTTTTGCAGGTTTCCCAGTTTGTTTTGTTTGTTTAAAGTGGACAAACAAACTGGTCTCCTCATGCCGGCACAGAAGCGAGGCACTACTGTGTAACAATGGCCACACCCCCATGTAATGTACCCTATTTATATGTAACAACCACAAACACCTCAATAAAATAAAAGCGAAACCTGCAAAACAGGCTTGAAAGGACGATATAGCCTCTGTGTTTTTTCCTGACCTAACGTATATTCCGCCCTACCCTAGTATTGAGCACACTGTATGACAGATAAACCACAGAACTCTTAGGGGTTATGATTAGGGTGTGACGTCACATGATGTGGCGACCTCTTGTGGTCATAAATAGATCATCCTTTATTAACAACCAATACCATCTATCCATCCATTTATACCGCTTGTCCCTTTTGGGTCGCACAACAGTATTAGACTTGGTATTAGAAGGCAGATGTGATATCATATGATGTGGCGCCCTCTTGTGGTCATAAATAAATCATCCTTTATTAACAACCAATACCATCTGTCCATCCATTTCTACCGCTTGTCCCTTTTGGGGTCGCACAGCAGTAATAGACTTGGTATTAAAAGGCAGGTGTGATGTCATATGATGTGGCGCCCTCTTGTGGTCATAAATAAATCGTCCATTATTAACAACCAATACCATACAATAATAGACTCGCTATTATCATATGCTGTGGCGCCCTCTTGTGGTAGTTCAACATATTTAATTAACACCAAAAGACCAAAAATACCATCATGAGGAATATCAGCATCGATATAAATCACAAACATGGATTTTATCGTCGTAATTGTCACCTTTTCAACTTATTTAAAAACAAAGTGTGAATGTCCACTACGGTATCATCTTGTATTGCTCAGGGGAAAACAGTTTATTGCAGGATTCAGCAAAGAAAATATAATAATGATTAGTCAAATACATAGCAAACAGTTGCAAATAACTACTTCTCAGTCCGATGCTATCAATATTGTTGCGATCTGCTGCTCAGATCTTCACGTTTGTTTTTTCATTCTCAGTCCGACCCGTTTACTTCCTGTTTTTGTCCATCACTATGGTTACGCATCAGTCCACCTGTTAGTCTCGCCCCGCACACCTGCTACTAATTTTCACCCTCCTATTTAAGCTCACCTTTTCTGTTTACTCATTCTCGGATCCTAATTTAGCCACGCGCAACAGTGACGACTCTCATCATTCTATGTATGTATTTTCTCGCTAGCTCTCACGCTAAGCCACTTTATTTTCCAGCTTTCATGCTGAATGTTTTTGTTTACTCTTTTGTGTCCTCGAACCAAGTTTTAGTTTTCCTTGTGTTTTATCCTAGCTTTCACGCTAGCGTCTTTTGTTGACCTTTTCTCTTTACACCAGTGTTTTTGTTCATAGCCTTTTATTATTAAATAAATACCCTTTAACTTACCTTGTTGTGTTTCATCGCTTCGACGCATTCCTGGAAAAACCACACCGGCATTACCATGCCGAAGAAGAGTCTTCACAAATATTACTAATACGAGGATCAATATCAGTCTGATGCTATCAATATTACTAATACGAGGATCAATGCACTCAGTCGTAGTTTAGGTCTCTATCCTCTTTCAAAAGCGCACTTAAAGAACACCTCCAGGCAACTACAACCCAAGACTAAAACCCTCCACCCACCACATCCCACCTCCCTGGATTGTAAATAATCAAATGTATATACTTGTTCTTACAAACCCCGTTTACATTTGAGTTGGGAAATTGTGTTAGATGTAAATATAAACAGAATACAATGATTTGCAAATCCTTTTCAACCCATATTCAGTTGAATATGCTACAAAGACAACATATTTGATTTTTTGCAAATAATCATTAACTTTAGAATTAAATGCCAGCAACACGTGACAAAGAAGTTGGGAAAGGTGGCAATAAAAACTGATAAAGTTGAGGAATGCTCATCAAACACTTATTTGGAACATCCCACAGGTGTGCAGGCTAATTGGGAACAGGTGGGTGCCATGATTGGGTATAAAAGCAGCTTCCATGAAATGCTCAGTCTTTCACAAGAAAGGATGGGGCGAGGTACACTCCTTTGTCCACAACTGCGTGAGCAAATAGTCAAACAGTTTAAGAACAACGTTTCTCAAAGTGCAATTGCAAGAAATTTAGGGATTTCAACATCTACGCTCCATAATATCATCAAAAGGTTCAGAGAATCTGGAGAAATCACTCCACGTAAGCGGCATGGCCGGAAACCAACATTGAATGACCGTGACCTTCCATCCCTCAGACGGCAGTGTATCAAAAACCGACATCAATCTCTAAAGGATATCACCGCATGGGCTCAGGAACACTTCAGAAAACAACTGTCACTAAATATAGTTGGTCGCTACATCTGTAAGTGCAAGTTAAAGCTCTACTATGCAAAGCGAAAGCCACAGAACCACAGAACACTTTTCCACTTTGAATCAGTCCATTTTAGATGATCTCTGGCCCAGAGAAGCCAGCAGCATTTCTGGATGTTGTTGATAAATGGCTTTTGTCCAGGGCTTACCCTGCCTTCCCTCCGAATGCAGCTGAGACATCACACATTGTTTTAGTTATATTATAAAACTTGCTAACGTTTCTTGGAATGATGAATGAAGAATCCCTTTGAGTAGGAACGCTATGGAAAGCTAGAAGACCTACTTCCTACTTGATTTTTTGCAAATAATCATTAACTTTAGAATTAAATGCCAGCAACACGTGACAAAGAAGTTGGGAAAGGTGGCAATAAAAACTGATAAAGTTGAGGAATGCTCATCAAACACTTATTTGGAACATCCCACAGGTGTGCAGGCTAATTGGGAACAGGTGGGTGCCATGATTGGGTATAAAAACAGCTTCCCAAAAGATGCTCAGTCGTTCACAAGAAAGGATGGGGCGAGGTACACCCCTTTGTCCACAACTGCGTGAGCAAATAGTCAAATAGTTTAAGAACAACCTTTCTCAAAGTGCAATTGCAAGAAATTTAGGGATTTCAACATCTACGCTCCATAATATCTTCAAAAGGTTCAGAGAATCTGGAGAAATCACTCCACGTAAGCGGCATGGCCGGAAACCAATATTGAATGACCGTGACTTTCGATCCCTCAGATGGCACTGCATCAAAAACCGACATCCATCTCTAAAGGATATCACCGCATGGGCTCAGGAACACTTCAGAAAACAACTGTCACTAAATATAGTTGGTCGCTACATCTGTAAGTGCAAGTTAAAGCTCTACTATGCAAAGCCAGAACCACAGAACATTTTTCCACTTTGAATCAGTCCATTTTAGATGATCTCTGGCCCAGAGAAGCCAGCAGCATTTCTGGATGTTGTTGATAAATGGCTTTTGTCCAGGGCTTACCCTGCCTTCCCTCCGAGTGCAGCTGAGACATCACACATTGTTTTAGTTATATTATAAAACTTGCTAACGTTTCTTGGAATGATGAATGAAGAATCCCTTTGAGTAGAAACGCTATGGAAAGCTAGAAGACCTACTTCCTACTTGATTTTTTGCAAATAATCATTAACTTTAGAATTAAATGCCAGCAACACGTGACAAAGAAGTTGGGAAAGGTGGCAATAAATACTGATAAAGTTGAAGAATGCTCATCAAACACTTATTTGGAACATCCCACAGGTGTGCAGGCTAATTGGGAACAGGTGGGTGCCCTGATTGGGTATAAAAACAGCTTCCCAAAAAATGCTCAGTCTTTCACAAGAAAGGATGGGGCGAGGTACACCCCTTTGTCCACAACTGTGTGAGCAAATAGTCAAACAGTTTAAGAACAACCTTTCTCAAAGTGCAATTGCAAGACATTTAGGGATTTCAACATCTACGCTCCATAATATCATCAAAAGGTTCAGAGAATCTGGAGAAATCACTCCACGTAAGCGGCATGGCCGGAAACCAACATTGAATGACCATGACTTTCCATCCCTCAGACGGTTCTTGTATTCGTCATTGTCCTAATGAGAGCTTTCACCTTGGTGTCAGCCCAAGTTGATGATGCGGCAGAACACTTGGCTAATGAGCGCCCACATTTATGCGCAAAGGTTTCTAATTGGCTGCTTCCAATTAGTCAGTTCAGCCTCTGTTCATTTACCCCGAAGGTTTGTAGACCTGGTCAACAATCACATCCGGGATCCAACAACAGCTCCCCAGCACTCATGCAGCTCCATAACCACATTTACTTTGCAATTTTGGTTTACAGGTGCACACCACAGTCATATTTTGGTACTTCATGCAGGCTAATATTATCATGCTTGCAGTTTAATAATCTGTTTTTAGGTATATATTGTCAAAGTTTGTTTGTGACAAACCCCAAGATGCAGAGATGGAGGCAGGCATGGACTGAGAACGCATGATTTAATAAAAATAATAGAACTAGAACAAACAAAAGGGTACTGACAAAAAGCGCGCACAAGGCGAACAACAAACTAAGGGAGCTAGCATGGGAGATAAAAAAATAAAAGGAGCTTAACATGGAAGGGTCTAGGGTGGAAGCTAGCGGGTAGTGGGCAGGAAAACAGATGTCGTACTTGTAATATGAAAACAAACTGGAAGCAGGGAACAAAAAACAGTAAGCTACAAACATCTAACGGATATAGCTTACCGCTACGCTGCAAATACAAGACACGGCACGACACGACACGACAGGAGCGACATCGACAAGACAATAATCCAGCAACTGACTGGAGGTCAAAAACAGACTCAAATAGAAGCGGGCTGATTGACACCAGGCGTGGCCAGGTGCCAATCAGCCCCTACTGACGGGAAAACAGCACACAGGGGAAAAAAGTGAATTGTGAAGTGAATTATATTTATATAGCGCTTTTCTCTAGTGACTCAAAGCGCTTTACATAGTGAAACCCAATATTTTAAGTTACATCTAAACCAGTGTGGGTGGCACTGGGAGCAGGTGGGTAAAGTGTCTTGCCCAAGGACACAGCGACAGTGACTAGGATGGCGGAAGCGGGAATCGAACCTGCAACCCTCAAGTTGCTGGCACGGCCACTCTACCGACCGAGCTATGCTGCCCCAGGAAACAGGCAAAATAAGAGCGCTGACATGAACTAAAAACAGGAAATACTAAACACACACAGAGGAAAAACAAAAACACAAACAAACTGTCGGTGGCAAGCCTGACATATATTTTGGTGCTTAACGCATGTTACAGTTAGCATTTTAGCATGCTAACATAAGCATGCTTGTATTTTAAACTAATTTTGTAGGTATACGTCTCAATCATATTTTGATACTTTATGCATTTTATTGTTAGTATTCTACACATTTTTTAAAGGTATACACCTCAGATATATTTTGGGGTGTTGATGCATGTTACAGTCAGCATTTTAGCATGTTAGCAAATTTTTACACTTCAGCGTGAAATATATTGTTACTAATCGAATGATACTTGTTGCCCTGCTAATGTTAGTATGCTAGTTTTTAAAGCTAATTATGTATGTATTGTCAAACTCGGACTTGGACTTGGATTGTTTTCCCGAGGTGCAAAGCGAATGGAGTGGAAACGGCGTGAAGGTAAAGACATTTCTTTATTTTAACACTAACTAAAGACAGGAACAAACAAAAGGCGCCCACTATGGCGGTACAAAAACTGACTAAGGAAACAAAAGACTAGCACAAAGGCAATTAACTACGAACTATAAACAAAAACTTACTTGACATTGAAAAGTGAACGAGACATGGATCATAGCAAGGTGCGTAGCAGGTGGTAGACGTGAGAAGGAAGTGAAATTGCCAGGCTGACTACCTGGTAACTGTGGCTTAAATAATACTATGGTGATTGAAAGCAGGTGTATGACATGGGGACAGGTGAAAACTAATGGGTTGGCATGGAAACAAAGCAAACAAGGAAGTGCAAAAGCAGGAAACAAAATTACTAAAACGAAACATGAACACACAGACATGACAGGTTTCCACCACAGTCATATTTTGGCATGCTAATGTTGGCACGCTAGCATAAATTTTTTATTTTTTATTTATTTTTTATTTTTTTTAGGTATACACCTCAATGAAATACAACTAAGATGCATGTTACAAACAAACATCTGGTGCATAGTAAGTACAATACTTACAGTGTTAACACTTTCGGGCGCAACAAAAACCCCCACTATAAACTGTACACTTCCATTTTTTGTCCGGTGTCCTTGAGTGCCTATAAAGGCGCCTTATAATTAAAATGTATGATTATTATTATTATTATTATTATTTTTAACGCCTTGGACCTGCAACTGTAGTTTTAACTTAATGTCATTTTGCAATTGATCAAATAATAAAACTAAATATAACAACTAGAAAACAGTTAATAATAATAATAATAATAATAATAATAATAATAATGGATTAGATTTATATCGCGCTTTTCTATTGTTAGATACTCAAAGCGCTCACAGTGAGGTGGGAACCTATCATTCATTCACACCTGGTGGTGGTAAGCTACATCAGTAGCCACAGCTGCCCTGGGGTTATAATAATTATTTAATTTTTAAATATTGCAATTAAAAATTAGATTTGTGTCACGTTCGTGGCGCATTGTGATGCGGGATTTAGTTCTCCCCAGGCATGCAAAGGACACTCCGGATGACAACGTAAAGGTAAGATGATCTAATAAATCAGACACAGTACAAAACGGGCAGAAATAAACAAAAGAAACGCGTGCCGAACGCACAGGAAGCTAATGCTAACACTTAGCATAGATTCAGGAAACACTAGAGCAGCGTGCCGAACGCACGGGAAGCTAAGGCTAACACTTAGCACGGACTCAGGAATCAGAAACATGAACGCGATTGTTGCTTACCGCAAAACAATGGACCCAGAGCGACTGACGGAAAAGGGCAGGCTTAAATAACGAAAGTAATTACAACACAGGTGCGCTTCGGGAAACAAGTGGCAGGTGAAACTAATAAGTAACAATGGGGACAGAAAAAACAAGGAAGTGCAACTAGGAACTAAGTCAATACAAAAAAGATTCAAAACCTGAACATAATATGATTCAGGCAGCGGATCATACCAATTTGATTAGCAAAAAAAACTCATATTTACTAACACACACAAAAGTACCAAGAATTGGTACCATCAAATATCAGTATCGGCTGTCAGGTTTAGTTTAGTCTTCATTTGAAGGGACAATGGACAGAAACATTAAGATCAAAGACAGATATGTTCTGTACTAGATTATAGCTAAATAGCTCGTTTCCATCTGCAGTCCCTGGCTTTTTTGATTGATTGATTGATACTTTTATTGGTATATTGCACAGTTCAGTACATATTCCCTACAATTGACCACTAAATGCTAACACCCCAATAAGTTTTTCAACTTGTTTAAGTCGGGGGTCCACGTTAATCAATTCATGGCTACCTAAATTAAAGGGATACAAAAATCATGCAATAAAATGATTACAAAAAAATCACACCATATCACGTAATCAAATTAAGAAAAGTCATAAAATGTCCTTTCATGGACACATACTTAATATACAATACAACCACATCTCATCTCAGGTAGAGTTAATCGGTAATGTATCAGTTCATAGTTGACATTGACAGATGTGATCTTTTATTGTTCTTCGATTATTACCTGTGACTAGCTTGTGTGCTATTGTGTGCTTAGCGGTCGTGTAGCTGCAAGCTCCTAGTGGCCTTTAGCTTAGCACGTTTACATTGAAACATCACACTTGTGTTCTTTCTTGGTCGGAAACCAAGCGTGAAGAGTGGTTGACTTTTCAAAACTGGGACCAGCCGACTCTGAAATCCTTCCCCGACCAAGAAAACAAAGGTGTACCAGAAGTGCTGGTTTAGGTGGCGATGGAAGCGTGAGCAGGAACCTGCGCTCAAACAAGGTGTGCACGTGTGTCGTCTGGGACACAGACTATGACTTGATGAATGTGGAAATCCTCAATGGGGTCAGACAACATCCCAAAGCAATTTGTGGAGCCAATGGCCCGTGACCAAGGCCACATTCCCAGAAGTGAAACTAAGGACTAGATGAGTGCCACGGTCTTGTCACTTCCTGTCAAACAGACAGAAGTGAAACTAAGGAGTTCCACGATCTTGTCACTTCCTGTCAAATGAGAAGTGAAACTAAGGATTACAAACCCTGTTTCCATATGAGTTGGGAAATTGAGTTTCAATCAATCAATCAATCAATGTTTACTTATATAGCCCTAAATCACTAGTGTCTCAAAGGGCTGCACAAACCACTACGACATCCTCGGTAGGCCCACATAAGGGCAAGGAAAACTCACACCCAGTGGGACGTCGGTGACAATGATGACTATGAGAACCTTGGAGAGGAGGAAAGCAATGGATGTCGAGCGGGTCTAACATGATACTGTGAAAGTTCAATCCACAATGGATCCAACACAGTCGCAAGAGTCCAGTCCAAAGCGGGTCCAACTCAGCAGAGAGAGTCCCGTTCACAGCGGAGCCAGCAGGAAACCATCCCAAGCGGAGGCGGATCAGCAGCGCAGAGATGTCCCCAGCCGATACACAGGCAAGCAGTACATGGCCACCGGATCGGACCGGACCCCCTCCACAGGGGAGAGTGGGACATAGAAGAAAAAGAAAAGAAACAGCAGATCAACTGGTCTAAAAAGGGAGTCTATTTAAAGGCTACAGTTTGATGTAAATATAAACAGAATACAATGATTTGCAAATCCTTTTCAACCCATATTCAGTTAAATATGCTACAAAGACAACATATTTGATGTTCAAACTCATAAACTTCATTTTTCTTTTTTGCAAATAATAATTAACGTAGAATTTCATGGCTGCAACACGTACCAAAGTAGTTGGGAAAGGGCATGTTCACCACTGCAGATCACCTTTTCTTTTAACAACACTCAATAAACGTTTGGGAACTGAGGAAATTAATTGTTGAAGCTTTGAAAGTAGAGCTTCAGTCGTATTTGATCTCCGCTGTCGTATTTTACGCTTCATAATGCACCGAACATTTTCGAGTCTCCAGCCGTCATCCTGTGGGTTGCAGTGACGATCGATGCAAGACGCATGGTAGCAGGTTTGACTCTCATTTGTTATTTCAATCAATGAGTTTTCTTGCCAGATGGTCTTACCACTTTCTAGCGTACCCTCTCTTCCTGCTCGCCGTGGCGCACCTTTCGGTGGCCGGTGGCTGCCTCTTTCGCTCATCTCGCTCTGGGTCGATCTTGTCGCTCTCGTGGTCCTTGTTGTCCATGGTTTCCTCTCCTACTTCTGCCCTGATTGTTCCTCCTTCTCCCCTTTTATTCTGCTGAAGAAGATGTAGGGATTGAGAGCATGTGTGTGAACTATGCACCTGACTCTGATGGCTGCAGTGTCTCTCCAGGCGTGCCCCGCCTCCTGGCTGCCATATTGGCCAGGACCACAGTTTGTCCGAGCCTGCTGTCGGCTCGTCGGGTCGGTCTCTCCAAACCATGGTTTCGCATTTGTTCCACCTGCTCTTGTTTTTGACGCGCACCTGCGGTAATTTATTACTTCCCTATTTAAGCCTGCCTTCTCCCTTTGTTCAGTCTTGATCCTTGGTCTAAAGTAAGGAACATTCACGAGGCATCACTTTCCTAAGTCTATTTTCTACGCTAAGTTTTAGCTTAGGTTCCCGTGCGCTCGGCACGTCATTGTTGGACTCTGTTTTCCATGCTAAGTGTTAGCTTAGCTTCCCGTGTCTGTTTTTTGTACCAGTGTTATCTTTTTTTGTATATTAAACCAAGCTCTTACCTGCTATTCCTGTCCTTCTGGTCTTCATGCATCTTGGGGTGGACAACTCGCGCATCACCATGCCCTCCCCTCGTGACAAAAGCCACCAAAATAAAAGCACTGGACAGGAACAAACACAAAAAAACGGAGAACACAAACAAACGCCATCCTAAATAGGTGGATTTTGTTAGTGATCGTCCGATGATGTCATCAGGAATCATTCCGACTATTAATATTGTGTTGGAGAAAGGTTGATGTGACTCAAAGAAAATAACCGGGGGGGGGCAACACGATGTCTAATTACCAACTCTGCCCGACTCAGGTAATTATCAGCACACACACACTAATGAACCATCTGTCTGACGCAGCTCCTCCCACTACACGCCTTTTGGCGGCAAGATGCCAGGAAACCGTGGGGCGAGCGAGGGACAGAGAGAGAGGGGGAGAGAGAAAGAGGGAGAGAGAGAGAAAGAGAGGGGAGAGGGGGAGAAGGGAGAGATAAACAGACAGAGAGAGAGAGAGAGACAGAAAGAGAGAGACAGAGAGAAAGAGGTAGAGAGACATGGAGAGAGATACAGGGGGAGACAGAGAGAGAGAGAGGGAGAGAGAGAGAGTGGGGGGAGAAAGAGAGAGAGAGTGGGGGGAGAAAGAGAGAGGAGGGGTGAGAGAGAAAGAGAAAGCTTGCTAACCAAGCTTATGCAACATGTCAAATTTTGCAAATCCATTCTCCGCAAATAAACCCCAAATAATGCATGCAGAGCAGAATTAAGAAGATACCCATTAATAATCAAAATCCAAAAGAGGGCATTTACAGCATCGTCTTGCTGAAATAAGCAGGGGCGTCCATGATAACATTGCTCGGATGGCAACATATGTTTCCCCATAAACTGTATGGACCTTTCAGCATTAATGGATGTGTAAGTTACCCATGCCTTGGGCCTATCTCAGCTACAATTGGGCGGAAGGCGGAGTACACCCTGGACAAGTCGCCACCTCACCGCAGGGCCAACACAGATAGCACTAATACACCCCCAAACCATCACAGATGCTGGCTTTTGAACTTTGCGCCTAGAACAATCTGAATGGTTCTTTTCCTCTTTGTCCCGGAGGAGAAAACGACGTCCACAGTTTCCAAAAACAATTTGAAATGTGGACTCATCAGACCGCAGAACACTTTTCCACTTTGCATCACTCCATCTTAGATGAGCTCGGGCTCAGCAAAGCTGGTGGCGTTTCTGGGTGTTGTTGATAAATGGTTGTGGCTGTAACGTGTGGGGCAGTCGGGCCTTGGACACAGCGTGAAGGTAAGAACAAATGATTTATTTAAAAATAAATCAGACCCTAACAAAAAAAATTTGCTCAATGCACAATAGGCAAAACAAAAGAGCTAGCATGGGAGCTAGAAAACAAAACAGCCTAGCGGGGAAGCTAGCAGGTAGCGAGCAGGGAAAAAAACGTTGTTACTTGTTGTGCGAAGACAAATTACGAAGCCAGGCTGAATGGACGGAAAAGGCCGGGTTAAATAAAGACAGCAATCAGAAAACAGGTGTGCGTCTGGAACAAGCGGCAGGTGAAACTAATGCGTAACTATGGTGACAAAATAAACAAGGAAGTACAACCAGGAACTAAAGAAGTCAAACAGTAACAGAACATAATACAGAAAGACTCAAACCAAAACATAATATGATCCGGGCAGCGGATCATAACAGTAGCTTTTCATAGTAGAGTTTTAACTAGCGTTTACAGATGTAGCAACGGACTGTAGTTACTGACAGTGTTTTTCTAAAGTCTTCCTGAGCCCATGTGGCGATATCTTTTACACACTGATGTCAATTTTTGATGCAGTACCGCCTGAGGGATCCAAAGTCCGTATTGTCATCACTTACGTGTTCTGGGTGTTGTTGACAAATGGCTGTGGATTTGCACAATAGAGTTTTATCTTGCACTTGCAGATGGAGCGACCGACTGTAGTTACTGACAGTGGTTTTCGGAAGTCTTCCTGAGCCCATGTGGTGATATCCTTTACACACCGATGTCGCTTTTTGATGCGGTACCGCCTGAGGGATCCAAAGTCTGTATTATCATCGCATACGTGCAGTGATTTCTTAAGATTTTCTGAACCTTTTGATAATATTAAGGAGCCTAGATGGTGAAATCCCTAAATTCCTTGCAATAGCTGGTTGAGAAATGTTGTTCTTAAACAATTTGCTCAGGCATTTGTTCACAAAGTGGTGACCCCCGCCCCGTCCTTGTTTGTGAATGACTGAGCATCTAAAGGAAGCTGCTTTTATACCCAATCATGGCACCCACCTGTTCCCAATGAACCTGTTCACCTGTAGGATGTTCCAAATACGCGTTTGATGAGCATTCCTCAACTTTCTCAGTCTTTTTGCCACTTGTGCCAGCTTTTTAAAAACATGTCGCAGGCATCAATTTCCAAATGAGCTGATATATAGCAGAAAATAACAAGGTTTCTCAGTGTGAACATTAAATATCTTAGCTAGTGTGTGTGTGTGTGTGTGTGGGTGTGTGTGTGTGTGTGTGTGTACACATCTGAGGGAATATTTGAGCTGCATCAATAATGAATCATGTGATGCGTGCAAACATGCAAGCTGATCAAGTTGATGAGTGACATATTTGAATTATTTAACCAGGCTACTTCCTTTGTGGATGTACTATAGTATGTGTATCATATACAGTACACTCATCCAGTAGTACATGTGTATCATATACAGTACACTCATCCAGTAGTACATGTGTATCATATACAGTACATTCGTCCAGTAGTACATGTGTATCATATACAGTACACTCATCCAGTCGTACATGTGTATCATATACAGTAAACTCATCCAGTAGTACATGTGTATCATATACAGTACATTCATCCAGTAGTACATGTGTATCATATACAGTACACTCATCCAGTAGTACATGTGTATCATGTACAGTACACTCATCCAGTAGTACATGTGTATCATATACAGTACACTCATCCAGTAGTACATGTGTATCATATACAGTACATTCATCCAGTAGTACATGTGTATCATATACAGTACATTCATCCAGTAGTACATGTGTATCATATACAGTACACTCATCCAGTAGTACATGTGTATCATATACAGTACACTCATCCAGTATTACATGTGTATCATATACAGTACAGTCATCCAGTAGTACATGTGTATAATATACAGTACATTCATCCAGTAGTACATGTGTATCATATACAGTACATTCATCCAGTAGTACATGTGTATCATATACAGTACACTCATCCAGTAGTACATGTGTATCATATACAGTACACTCATCCAGTATTACATGTGTATCATATACAGTACAGTCATCCAGTAGTACATGTGTATAATATACAGTACATTCATCCAGTAGTACATGTGTATCATATACAGTACACTCATCCAGTAGTACATGTGTATCATATACAGTACACTCATCCAGTATTACATGTGTATCATATACAGTAATGTCATCCAGTAGTACATGTGTATAATATACAGTACATTCATCCAGTAGTACATGTGTATCATATACAATACACTCATCCAGTAGTACAAGTGTACCATATTCAGTACACTCATCCAGTAGTACAAGTGTATCATATTCAGTACACTCATCCAGTCGTACATGTGTATCATATACAGTACACTCATCCAGTAGTACATGTGTATCATATACAGTACATTCATCCAGTAGTACATGTGTATCATATACAGTACACTCATCCAGTAGTACATGTGTATCATATACAGTACACTCATCCAGTATTACATGTGTATCATATACAGTACAGTCATCCAGTAGTACATGTGTATAATATACAGTACATTCATCCAGTAGTACATGTGTATCATATACAATACACTCATCCAGTAGTACAAGTGTACCATATTCAGTACACTCATCCAGTAGTACAAGTGTATCATATTCAGTACACTCATCCAGTCGTACATGTGTATCATATACAGTACACTCATCCAGTAGTACATGTGTATCATATACAGTACACTCATCCAGTCGTACATGTGTATCATATACAGTACACTCATCCAGTAGTACACGTGTATCATATACAGTACACTCATCCTGTAGTACATGTGTATCATATACAGTACACTCATCCAGTAGTACATGTGTATCATATACAGTACACTCATCCAGTCGTACATGTGTATCATATACAGTACACTCATCCAGTAGTACATGTGTATCATATACAGTACACTCATCCAGTAGTACATGTGTATCATGTACAGTACACTCATCCAGTAGTACATGTGTATCATATACAGTACACTCATCCTGTAGTACATGTGTATCATATACAGTACACTCATCCAGTAGTACATGTGTAGCATATACAGTACACTCATCCAGTAGTACATGTGTATCATATACAGTACACTCATCCAGTAGTACATGTGTATCATATACAGTACACTCATCCAGTAGTACATGTGTATCATGTACAGTACACTCATCCTGTAGTACATGTGTATCATATACAGTACACTCATCCAGTCGTACATGTGTATCATATACAGTACACTCATCCTGTAGTACATGTGTATCATATACAGTACACTCATCCAGTCGTACATGTGTATCATATACAGTACACTCATCCAGTCGTACATGTGTATCATATACAGTACACTCATCCTGTAGTACATGTGTATCATATACAGTACACTCATCCAGTAGTACATGTGTATCATGTACAGTACACTCATCCAGTAGTACATGTGTATCATATACAGTACACTCATCCAGTAGTACATGTGTATCATATACAGTACACTCATCCAGTCGTACATGTGTATCATATACAGTACACTCATCCAGTAGTACATGTGTATCATATACAGTACACTCATCCAGTAGTACATGTGTATCATATACAGTACACTCATCCAGTAGTACATGTGTATCATATACAGTACACTCATCCAGTAGTACATGTGTATCATATACAGTACACTCATCCAGTCGTACATGTGTATCATATACAGTACACTCATCCAGTAGTACATGTGTATCATGTACAGTACACTCATCCAGTAGTACATGTGTATCATGTACAGTACACTCATCCAGTAGTACATGTGTATCATATACAGTACACTCATCCAGTAGTACATGTGTATCATATACAGTACACTCATCCAGTAGTACATGTGTAGCATATACAGTACACTCATCCAGTAGTACGAGTGTATCATATACAGTACACTCATCCAGTAGTACGAGTGTATCATATACAGTACACTCATCCAGTCGTACACGTGTATCATATACAGTACACTCATCCAGTCGTACACGTGTATCATATACAGTACACTCATCCAGTCGTACATGTGTATCATATACAGTACACTCATCCTGTAGTACATGTGTATCATATACAGTACACTCATCCAGTAGTACATGTGTAGCATATACAGTACACTCATCCAGTAGTACATGTGTATCATATACAGTACACTCATCCAGTAGTACATGTGTATCATATACAGTACACTCATCCAGTAGTACATGTGTATCATATACAGTACACTCATCCTGTAGTACATGTGTATCATATACAGTACACTCATCCAGTAGTACATGTGTAGCATATACAGTACACTCATCCAGTAGTACATGTGTATCATATACAGTACACTCATCCAGTAGTACATGTGTATCATATACAGTACACTCATCCTGTAGTACATGTGTATCATATACAGTACACTCATCCAGTAGTACATGTGTATCATATACAGTACACTCATCCAGTCGTACATGTGTATCATATACAGTACACTCATCCAGTAGTACATGTGTATCATATACAGTACACTCATCCAGTAGTACATGTGTATCATGTACAGTACACTCATCCAGTAGTACATGTGTATCATATACAGTACACTCATCCAGTAGTACATGTGTATCATATACAGTACACTCATCCAGTAGTACATGTGTAGCATATACAGTACACTCATCCAGTCGTACATGTGTATCATATACAGTACACTCATCCAGTCGTACATGTGTATCATATACAGTACACTCATCCAGTCGTACATGTGTATCATATACAGTACACTCATCCTGTAGTACATGTGTATCATATACAGTACACTCATCCAGTAGTACATGTGTAGCATATACAGTACACTCATCCAGTAGTACATGTGTATCATATACAGTACACTCATCCAGTAGTACATGTGTATCATATACAGTACACTCATCCAGTAGTACATGTGTATCATGTACAGTACACTCATCCTGTAGTACATGTGTATCATATACAGTACACTCATCCAGTCGTACACGTGTATCATATACAGTACACTCATCCTGTAGTACATGTGTATCATATACAGTACACTCATCCAGTCGTACATGTGTATCATATACAGTACACTCATCCAGTCGTACATGTGTATCATATACAGTACACTCATCCTGTAGTACATGTGTATCATATACAGTACACTCATCCAGTAGTACATGTGTATCATGTACAGTACACTCATCCAGTAGTACATGTGTATCATATACAGTACACTCATCCAGTAGTACATGTGTATCATATACAGTACACTCATCCAGTCGTACATGTGTATCATATACAGTACACTCATCCAGTAGTACATGTGTATCATATACAGTACACTCATCCAGTAGTACATGTGTATCATATACAGTACACTCATCCAGTAGTACATGTGTATCATATACAGTACACTCATCCAGTAGTACATGTGTATCATATACAGTACACTCATCCAGTCGTACATGTGTATCATATACAGTACACTCATCCAGTAGTACATGTGTATCATGTACAGTACACTCATCCAGTAGTACATGTGTATCATGTACAGTACACTCATCCAGTAGTACATGTGTATCATATACAGTACACTCATCCAGTAGTACATGTGTATCATATACAGTACACTCATCCAGTAGTACATGTGTAGCATATACAGTACACTCATCCAGTAGTACGAGTGTATCATATACAGTACACTCATCCAGTAGTACGAGTGTATCATATACAGTACACTCATCCAGTCGTACACGTGTATCATATACAGTACACTCATCCAGTCGTACATGTGTATCATATACAGTACACTCATCCAGTCGTACATGTGTATCATATACAGTACACTCATCCTGTAGTACATGTGTATCATATACAGTACACTCATCCAGTAGTACATGTGTAGCATATACAGTACACTCATCCAGTAGTACATGTGTATCATATACAGTACACTCATCCAGTAGTACATGTGTATCATATACAGTACACTCATCCAGTAGTACATGTGTATCATATACAGTACACTCATCCAGTAGTACGAGTGTATCATGTACAGTACACTCATCCAGTAGTACATGTGTATCATGTACAGTACACTCATCCAGTAGTACATGTGTATCATATACAGTACACTCATCCAGTAGTACATGTGTATCATATACAGTACACTCATCCAGTCGTACATGTGTATCATATACAGTACACTCATCCAGTAGTACATGTGTATCATATACAGTACACTCATCCAGTAGTACATGTGTATCATATACAGTACACTCATCCAGTAGTACATGTGTATCATATACAGTACACTCATCCAGTAGTACATGTGTATCATATACAGTACACTCATCCAGTCGTACATGTGTATCATATACAGTACACTCATCCAGTAGTACATGTGTATCATATACAGTACACTCATCCAGTAGTACATGTGTATCATGTACAGTACACTCATCCAGTAGTACATGTGTATCATATACAGTACACTCATCCAGTAGTACATGTGTATCATATACAGTACACTCATCCAGTAGTACATGTGTAGCATATACAGTACACTCATCCAGTAGTACGAGTGTATCATATACAGTACACTCATCCAGTAGTACGAGTGTATCATATACAGTACACTCATCCAGTAGTACACGTGTATCATATACAGTACACTCATCCAGTAGTACATGTGTATCATATACAGTACACTCATCCAGTAGTTCATCCATCCATCCATCTATTTTCTACCGCTTATTCCCTTTTTGGGGTCGCGTGGGGCGCTGGTGCCATGTGTATCATATACAGTACACTCATCCAGTAGTACATGTGTATCATATACAGTACACTCATCCAGTAGTACATGTGTATCATATACAGTACACTCATCCAGTAATACATGTGTATCATATACAATACACTCATCCAGTAGTACAAGTGTACCATATTCAGTACACTCATCCAGTAGTACATGTGTATCATATTCAGTACACTCATCCAGTAGTACAAGTGTATCATATTCAGTACACTCATCCAGTAGTACAAGTGTATCATATTCAGTACACTCATCCAGCAGTACATGTGTATCATATACAGTACACTCATCCAGTAGTACATGTGTATCATATACAGTACACTAACCAGTAGTACATGTGTATCATATACAGTACACTCATCCAGTAGTACATGTGTATCATGTACAGTACACTCATCCAGTAGTACATGTGTATCATATAGAGTACACTCATCCAGTAGTACATGTGTATCATATACAGTACATTCATCCAGTAGTACATGTGTATCATATACAGTACATTCATCCAGTAGTACATGTGTATCATATACAGTACACTCATCCAGTAGTACATGTGTATCATATACAGTACACTCATCCAGTAGTACATGTAGTATATATAACCTACATTTTCCTTAATTAGAATATATTTTGTATAATAATTCTAGTCTTTTAATGTGTATTTTGTTAGTTGCCCTGGTAGAATCCAGGTTAGCACTGCCATGCTTTTATTTTGAAGTTTACTTTGTACTGAACAGGAAGTCATTCCTCGTATTTCAAAGATGTGTAAAGTGATGTAGTTACTTTGTTTCAATGATTATGACGTTATCAATACTCGGAGGGTCTCCATCTGGTATTGATATCAGATATCGGTCCCATATCAGCAAAAAAAAAAAAGAAGTATCGGCTTGCAAGTAAAAACATGTGATATCATGTGCGATACAGGCAGTCCTGCAGAGTGTTCACTTGTGTGTGATATCATGTGCGATACAGGCAGTCCTGCAGTGTGTCTACTTGTGTGTGAAATAATGTGCGATACAGGCTGTCCTTAACTATTTTTACTTGTGTGTGATACAATGCGCGATACAAGCAGTCCTGCAGAGGGTTTACTTCTGTGTGATATCATGTGCGATACAGGCAGTCCTGCAGTGTGTCTATTTGTGTGTGATATAATGTGCGATACAGGCAGTCCTGCTGTGTGTTTACTTGTGTGTGATATCATGTGCGGTACAGGCAGTCCTGCAGTGTGTCTATTTGTGTGTGATACAAAGCGCGATATAGGCGGTCCCGCAGAGGGTTTACTTGCGTGTGATATCATGCACGATACAGGCAGTCCTGCTGTGTGTTTACGTGTGTGTGATATTATGTGCAATACAGGCAGTCCTGTAATGTGTTTATTTGTGTCTGATACAATGCGCGATACAAGTAGTGCTGCAGAGGGGTTACTTGTGTGTGATATAATGTGCGATACAGGCAGTCCTGCAGAGGGTTTACTTGTGTGTGATATAATGTGCGATACAGGCAGTGCTGCAGTGTGTTTACTTGTGTGTGATATCATGTACGATACAGGCAGTCCTGCTGTGTGTTTATGTGTGTGTGATATCATGTGCAATACAGGCAGTCCTGTAGTGTGTCTATTTGTGTGTGATATAATGTGCGATACAGGCAGTCCTGCTGTGTGTTTACTTGTGTGTGATATCATGTGCGATACAAGCAGTCCCGCAGAGTGTTTACTTGTGTGTGATACAATGCGCGATATAGGCGGTCCCGCACAGGGTTTACTTGCATGTGATATCATGTGCGATACAGGCAGTCCTGCTGTGTGTTTATGTGTGTGTGATATCATGTGCAATACAGGCAGTCCTGTAGTGTGTTTACTTGTGTGTGATACAATGCGCGATACAAGCAGCCCTGCAGAGGGTTTACTTCTGTGTGTGATATAATGTGCGATACAGGCAGTCCTGCTGTGTGTTTACTTGTGTGTGATATCATGTGCGATACAGGCAGTCCTTAAGTGTGTTTTCTTGTGTGTGATACAATGCGCGATATAGGCGGTCCCGCAGAGGGTTTACTTGCGTGTGATATCATGTACGATACAGGCAGTCCTGCTGTCTGTTTATGTGTGTGTGATATCATGTGCAATACAGGCAGTCCTGTAGTGTGTTTACATGTGTGTGATACAATGTGCGATACAAGCAGTCCTGCAGAGGGGTTACTTGTGTGTGATTTCATGTGCGATACAGGCAGTCCTGCAGAGTGTTTGCTTGTGTGTGATATCATGTGCGATACAAGCAGTCCTGCACAGTGTTTACCTGTGTGTGATATCATGTGCGATACAGGCAGTCCTGCTGCGCGTTTACTTGTGTGTGATACAATGCACGATACAAGCAGTCCTGCAGAGGGGTTACTTGTGTGTGATATAATGTACGATACAGGCAGTCCTTAAGTGTGTTTACTTGTGTGTGATATAATGTACGATACAGGCAGTCCTTAAGTGTGTTTACTTGTGTGTGATATAATGTGCGATACAGGCAGTCCCTAAGTGTGTTTACTTGTGTGTGATACATTGCGCGATACAGGCAGTCCTGTAAAGGGTTTACTTGTGTGTGATATAATGTGCGATACAAGCAGTCCTGCAGTGTGTTTGTGTGTGTGATATCATGTGCGATACAGGCAGTCCTGTAGTGTGTCTATTTGTGTGTGATATCATGTGCGATACAGGCAGTCCTGCTGTGTGTTTATGTGTGTGTGATATCATGTGCAATACAGGCAGTCCTGTAGTGTGTTTACTTGTGTGTGATACAATGCGCGATACAAGCAGTCCTGCAGAGGGGTTACTTGTGTGTGATATAATGTGAGATACAGGCAGTCCTTAAGTGTGTTTACTTGTGTGTGATACAATGTGCGATACAAGCAGTCCTGCAAAGGGTTTACTTGTGTGTGATATAATGTGCGATACAAGCAGCCTGCAGAGTGTTTACTTGTGCGTGATATCATGTGCGATACAGGCAGTCCTGCTGCGTGTTTACTTGTGTGTGATATTTTGTGCGATACAAGCAGTCCTGCAGAGTGTTTGTGTGTGATATTTTGTGCGATACAAGCAGTCCTGCACAGTGTTTACCTGTGTGTGATATCATGTGCGATACAAGTTTCCTTACAACTACATAAATGGTCATGTTTCCTGTCACTGCTACTTTCTTCCTCACATGAAATATAAATGAGAAGAGAGGAGATGACTTCACATTCAGACATTTTAATTAGAGCAGCAGATTCATGCTTTTGATGAATTACTCCCAGTTTTGTCTCAGATATCGCTGGTTTGACCTTTGACCTTTTTTTGAATAGAGTCACTCAAATGAACTTTAAAAAAAAAAAACATTTTTAAACAAGCTGATGATGTTTGGAGAGTTTAGTCTTCTACTTCGCTGTGTCCAAAAGTAATGTTGGAGACCAGCACACATTATTTTCTTCAAGTACACAACTATCTTTCATTACTACCTCTAAAAACTTCAAGTACACAAGTATCTTTCATTACTACCTCTAAAAACTTCAAGTACACAAGTATCTTTCATTACTACCTCTAAAAACTTCAAGTACACAAATATCTTTCATTACTACCTCTAAAAACTTCCTCAAGTACACAAGTATCTTTCATTACTACCTCTAAAAACTTCCTCAAGTACACAAGTATCTTTCATTACTACCTCTAAAAACCTCTTCAAGTACAAAAGTATCTTGCATTACTACCTCTAAAAACTTCAAGTACACAAGTATCTTTCATTACTACCTCTAAAAACTTCAAGTACACAACTATCTTTCATTACTACCTCTAAAAACTTCAAGTACACAAGTATCTTTCATTACTACCTCTAAAAACTTCAAGTACACAAGTATCTTTCATTACTACCTCTAAAAACTTCAAGTACACACCTTCTTTCATTACTACCTCTAAAAACTTCCTCAAGTACACAAGTATCTTTCATTACTACCTCTAAAAACTTCCTCAAGTACACAAGTATCTTTCATTACTACCTCTAAAAACTTCCTCAAGTACACAAGTATCTTTCATTACTACCTCTAAAAACCTCTTCAAGTACAAAAGTATCTTGCATTACTACCTCTAAAAACTTCAAGTACACAAGTATCTTTCATTACTACCTCTAAAAACTTCAAGTACACAACTATCTTTCATTACTACCTCTAAAAACTTCAAGTACACAAGTATCTTTCATTACTACCTCTAAAAACTTCAAGTACACAAGTATCTTTCATTACTACCTCTAAAAACTTCAAGTACACAAGTATCTTTCATTACTACCTCTAAAAACTTCAAGTACACAAGTATCTCTCATTACTACCTCTAAAAACTTCAAGTACACAAGTATCTTTCATTACTACCTCTAAAAACTTCAAGTACACAAGTATCTTTCATTACTACCTCTAAAAACTTCAAGTACACAAGTATCTTTCATTACTACCTCTAAAAACTTCAAGTACACAAGTATCTTTCATTACTACCTCTAAAAACTTCAAGTGCACAAGTATCTTTCATTACTACCTCTAAAAACTTCAAGTACACAAATATCTTTCATTACTACCTCTAAAAACTTCAAGTACACAAGTATCTTTCATTTCTACCTCTAAAAACTTCAAGTACACAAGTATCTTTCATTACTACCTCTAAAAACTTCAAGTACACAAGTATCTTTCATTACTACCTCTAAAAACTTCAAGTACACAAGTATCTTTCATTACTACCTCTAAAAACTTCTTCAAGTACACAAGTATCTTTCATTACTACCTCTAAAAACTTCAAGTACACAAGTATCTTTCATTACTACCTCTAAAAACTTCAAGTACACAAGTATCTTTCATTACTACCTCTAAAAACTTCAAGTACACACCTTCTTTCATTACTACCTCTAAAAACTTCAAGTACACAAGTATCTTTCATTACTACCTCTAAAAACTTCAAGTACACACCTTCTTTCATTACTACCTCTAAAAACTTCAAGTACACAAGTATCTTTCATTACTACCTCTAAAAACGTCAAGTACACAAGTATCTTTCATTACTACCTCTAAAAACTTCAAGTACACACCTTCTTTCATTACTACCTCTAAAAACGTCAAGTACACAAGTATCTTTCATTACTACCTCTAAAAACTTCAAGTACACAAATATCTTTCATTACTACCTCTAAAAACTTCAAGTACACAAGTATCTTTCATTACTACCTCTAAAAACTTCAAGTACACAAGTATCTTTCATTACTACCTCTAAAAACTTCAAGTACACAAGTATCTTTCATTACTACCTCTAAAAACTTCAAGTACACAAGTATCTTTCATTACTACCTCTAAAAACTTCAAGTACACAAGTATCTTTCATTACTACCTCTAAAAACTTCAAGTACACAAGTATCTTTCATTACTACCTCTAAAAACTTCAAGTACACAAGTATCTTTCATTACTACCTCTAAAAACTTCAAGTACACAAGTATCTTTCATTACTACCTCTAAAAACTTCAAGTACACAAGTATCTTTCATTACTACCTCTAAAAACTTCAAGTACACACCTTCTTTCATTACTACCTCTAAAAACTTCAAGTACACAAGTATCTTTCATTACTACCTCTAAAAACTTCAAGTACACAAGTATCTTTCATTACTACCTCTAAAAACTTCAAGTACACACCTTCTTTCATTACTACCTCTAAAAACTTCAAGTACACAAGTATCTTTCATTACTACCTCTAAAAACTTCAAGTACACAAGTATCTTTCATTACTACCTCTAAAAACTTCAAGTACACACCTTCTTTCATTACTACCTCTAAAAACTTCAAGTACACAAGTATCTTTCATTACTACCTCTAAAAACTTCAAGTACACAAATATCTTTCATTACTACCTCTAAAAACTTCAAGTACACAAATATCTTTCATTACTACCTCTAAAAACTTCAAGTACACAAATATCTTTCATTACTACCTCTAAAAACTTCAAGTACACAAGTATCTTTCATTACTACCTCTAAAAACTTCAAGTACACAAGTATCTTTCATTACTACCTCTAAAAACTTCAAGTACACACCTTCTTTCATTACTACCTCTAAAAACTTCAAGTACACAAGTATCTTTCATTACTACCTCTAAAAACTTCAAGTACACAAGTATCTTTCATTACTACCTCTAAAAACTTCAAGTACACACCTTCTTTCATTACTACCTCTAAAAACTTCAAGTACACAAGTATCTTTCATTACTACCTCTAAAAACTTCAAGTACACAAATATCTTTCATTACTACCTCTAAAAACTTCAAGTACACAAATATCTTTCATTACTACCTCTAAAAACTTCAAGTACACAAATATCTTTCATTACTACCTCTAAAAACTTCAAGTACACAAGTATCTTTCATTACTACCTCTAAAAACTTCAAGTACACAAGTATCTTTCATTACTACCTCTAAAAACTTCAAGTACACAAGTATCTTTCATTATTACCTCTAAAAACTTCAAGTACACAAGTATCTTTCATTACTACCTCTAAAAACTTCAAGTACACAAGTATCTTTCATTACTACCTCTAAAAACTTCAAGTACACAAGTATCTTTCATTACTACCTCTAAAAACTTCAAGTACACAAGTATCTTTCATTATTACCTCTAAAAACTTCAAGTACACAAGTATCTTTCATAACTACCTCTAAAAACTTCAAGTACACAAGTATCTTTCATTACTACCTCTAAAAACTTCAAGTACACAAATATCTTTCATTACTACCTCTAAAAACTTCAAGTACACAAGTATCTTTCATTACTACCTCTAAAAACTTCAAGTACACAAGTATCTTTCATTATTACCTCTAAAAACTTCAAGTACACAAGTATCTTTCATAACTACCTCTAAAAACTTCAAGTACACAAGTATCTTTCATTACTACCTCTAAAAACTTCAAGTACACAAGTATCTTTCATTACTACCTCTAAAAACTTCAAGTACACAAGTATCTTTCATTACTACCTCTAAAAACTTCAAGTACACAAGTATCTTTCATTATTACCTCTAAAAACTTCAAGTACACAAGTATCTTTCATTACTACCTCTAAAAACTTCAAGTACACAACTATCTTTCATTACTACCTCTAAAAACTTCAAGTACACAAGTATCTTTCATAACTACCTCTAAAAACTTCAAGTACACAAGTATCTTTCATTACTACCTCTAAAAACTTCAAGTACACAAGTATCTTTCATTACTACCTCTAAAAACTTCAAGTACACAAGTATCTTTCATTACTACCTCTAAAAACTTCAAGTACACAAGTATCTTTCATTACTACCTCTAAAAACTTCAAGTACACAACTATCTTTCATTATTACCTCTAAAAACTTCAAGTACACAAGTATCTTTCATTACTACCTCTAAAAACTTCAAGTACACAACTATCTTTCATTACTACCTCTAAAAACTTCAAGTACACAAGTATCTTTCATAACTACCTCTAAAAACTTCAAGTACACAAGTATCTTTCATTACTACCTCTAAAAACTTCAAGTACACAAGTATCTTTCATTACTACCTCTAAAAACTTCAAGTACACAAGTATCTTTCATTACTACCTCTAAAAACTTCAAGTACACAAGTATCTTTCATTACTACCTCTAAAAACTTCAAGTACACAAGTATCTTTCATTACTACCTCTAAAAACTTCAAGTACACAAATATCTTTCATTACTACCTCTAAAAACTTCAAGTACACAAGTATCTTTCATTACTACCTCTAAAAACTTCGAGTACACAAGTATCTTTCATTACTACCTCTAAAAACTTCAAGTACACAAGTATCTTTCATTATTACCTCTAAAAACTTCAAGTACACAAGTATCTTTCATTACTACCTCTAAAAACTTCAAGTACACAAGTATCTTTCATTACTACCTCTAAAAACTTCAAGTACACAAGTATCTTTCATTACTACCTCTAAAAACTTCAAGTACATACCTTTTTTCATTACTACCTCTAAAAACTTCAAGTACACAAGTATCTTTCATTACTACCTCTAAAAACTTCAAGTACACAAGTATCTTTCATTACTACCTCTAAAAACTTCAAGTACACAAATATATATTTCATTACTACCTCTAAAAACTTCAAGTACACAAGTATCTTTCATTACTACCTCTAAAAACTTCAAATACACAAATATATTTCATTACTACCTCTAAAAACTTCAAGTACACAAGTATCTTTCATTACTACCTCTAAAAACTTCAAGTACACAAATATATTTCATTACTACCTCTAAAAACTTCAAGTACACAAGTATCTTTCATTACTACCTCTAAAAACTTCAAGTACACAAGTATCTTTCATTACTACCTCTAAAAACTTCAAGTACACAAGTATCTTTCATTACTACCTCTAAAAACTTCAAGTACACAAATATATTTCATTACTACCTCTAAAAACTTCAAGTACACAAGTATCTTTCATTACTACCTCTAAAAACTTCAAGTACACAAATATATTTCATTACTACCTCTAAAAACTTCAAGTACACAAGTATCTTTCATTACTACCTCTAAAAACTTCAAGTACACAAATATATTTCATTACTACCTCTAAAAACTTCAAGTACACAAGTATCTTTCATTACTACCTCTAAAAACTTCAAGTACACAAGTATCTTTCATTACTACCTCTAAAAACTTCAAGTACACAAATATATTTCATTACTACCTCTAAAAACTTCAAGTACACAAGTATCTTTCATTACTACCTCTAAAAACTTCAAGTACACAAATATATTTCATTACTACCTCTAAAAACTTCAAGTACACAAGTATCTTTCATTACTACCTCTAAAAACTTCAAGTACACAAATATATTTCATTACTACCTCTAAAAACTTCAAGTACACAAGTATCTTTCATTACTACCTCTAAAAACTTCAAGTACACAAGTATCTTTCATTACTACCTCTAAAAACTTCAAGTACACAAGTATCTTTCATTACTACCTCTAAAAACTTCAAGTACACAAATATATTTCATTACTACCTCTAAAAACTTCAAGTACACAAATATCTTTCATTACTACCTCTAAAAACTTCAAGTACACAAATATATTTCATTACTACCTCTAAAAACTTCAAGTACACAAGTATCTTTCATTACTACCTCTAAAAACTTCAAGTACACAAGTATCTTTCATTACTACCTCTAAAAACTTCAAGTACACAAGTATCTTTCATAACTACCTCTAAAAACTTCAAGTACACAAGTATCTTTCATTACTACCTCTAAAAACTTCAAGTACACAAGTATCTTTCATTACTACCTCTAAAAACTTCAAGTACACAAGTATCTTTCATTACTACCTCTAAAAACTTCAAGTACACAACTATCTTTCATTATTACCTCTAAAAACTTCAAGTACACAAGTATCTTTCATTACTACCTCTAAAAACTTCAAGTACACAAATATCTTTCATTACTACCTCTAAAAACTTCAAGTACACAAGTATCTTTCATAACTACCTCTAAAAACTTCAAGTACACAAGTATCTTTCATTACTACCTCTAAAAACTTCAAGTACACAAGTATCTTTCATTACTACCTCTAAAAACTTCAAGTACACAAATATCTTTCATTACTACCTCTAAAAACTTCAAGTACACAAGTATCTTTCATTACTACCTCTAAAAACTTCAAGTACACAAGTATCTTTCATTACTACCTCTAAAAACTTCAAGTACACAAGTATCTTTCATTACTACCTCTAAAAACTTCAAGTACACAAATATATTTCATTACTACCTCTAAAAACTTCAAGTACACAAATATATTTCATTACTACCTCTAAAAACTTCAAGTACACAAGTATCTTTCATTACTACCTCTAAAAACTTCAAGTACACAAATATCTTTCATTACTACCTCTAAAAACTTCAAGTACACAAGTATCTTTCATTACTACCTCTAAAAACTTCAAGTACACAAATATCTTTCATTACTACCTCTAAAAACTTCAAGTACACAAGTATCTTTCATTACTACCTCTAAAAACTTCAAGTACACAAATATCTTTCATTACTACCTCTAAAAACTTCAAGTACACAAGTATCTTTCATTACTACCTCTAAAAACTTCAAGTACACAAATATCTTTCATTACTACCTCTAAAAACTTCAAGTACACAAGTATCTTTCATTACTACCTCTAAAAACTTCAAGTACACAAATATCTTTCATTACTACCTCTAAAAACTTCAAGTACACAAGTATCTTTCATTACTACCTCTAAAAACTTCAAGTACACAAATGTATTTCATTACTACCTCTAAAAACTTCAAGTACACAAATATATTTCATTACTACCTCTAAAAACTTCAAGTACACAAATATATTTCATTACTACCTCTAAAAACTTCAAGTACACAAATATCTTTCATTACTACCTCTAAAAACTTCAAGTACACAAGTATCTTT
This sequence comes from Nerophis ophidion, assembly GCF_033978795.1. Lineage (NCBI taxonomy): Eukaryota > Metazoa > Chordata > Actinopteri > Syngnathiformes > Syngnathidae > Nerophis > Nerophis ophidion. Next base: position 3,491,112 of record NC_084632.1, read on the forward strand.
CATTACTACCTCTAAAAACTTCAAGTACACAAATATATTTCATTACTACCTCTAAAAACTTCAAGTACACAAGTATCTTTCATTACTACCTCTAAAAACTTCAAGTACACAAGTATCTTTCATTATTACCTCTAAAAACTTCAAGTACACAAGTATCTTTCATTACTACCTCTAAAAACTTCAAGTACACAACTATCTTTCATTACTACCTCTAAAAACTTCAAGTACACAAGTATCTTTCATAACTACCTCTAAAAACTTCAAGTACACAAGTATCTTTCATTACTACCTCTAAAAACTTCAAGTACACAAGTATCTTTCATTACTACCTCTAAAAACTTCAAGTACACAAGTATCTTTCATTACTACCTCTAAAAACTTCAAGTACACAAGTATCTTTCATTACTACCTCTAAAAACTTCAAGTACACAAGTATCTTTCATTATTACCTCTAAAAACTTCAAGTACACAAGTATCTTTCATTACTACCTCTAAAAACTTCAAGTACACAACTATCTTTCATTACTACCTCTAAAAACTTCAAGTACACAAGTATCTTTCATAACTACCTCTAAAAACTTCAAGTACACAAGTATCTTTCATTACTACCTCTAAAAACTTCAAGTACACAAGTATCTTTCATTACTACCTCTAAAAACTTCAAGTACACAAGTATCTTTCATTACTACCTCTAAAAACTTCAAGTACACAAGTATCTTTCATTACTACCTCTAAAAACTTCAAGTACACAAGTATCTTTCATTACTACCTCTAAAAACTTCAAGTACACAAATATCTTTCATTACTACCTCTAAAAACTTCAAGTACACAAGTATCTTTCATTACTACCTCTAAAAACTTCGAGTACACAAGTATCTTTCATTACTACCTCTAAAAACTTCAAGTACACACATATATTTCATTACTACCTCTAAAAACTTCAAGTACACAAGTATCTTTCATTACTACCTCTAAAAACTTCAAGTACACAAATATATTTCATTACTACCTCTAAAAACTTCAAGTACACAAGTATCTTTCATTACTACCTCTAAAAACTTCAAGTACACAAATATATTTCATTACTACCTCTAAAAACTTCAAGTACATACCTTCTTTCATTACTACCTCTAAAAACTTCAAGTACACAAGTATCTTTCATTACTACCTCTAAAAACTTCAAGTACACAAGTATCTTTCATTACTACCTCTAAAAACTTCAAGTACACAACTATCTTTCATTACTACCTCTAAAAACTTCAAGTACACAAGTATCTTTCATTACTACCTCTAAAAACTTCAAGTACACAACTATCTTTCATTATTACCTCTAAAAACTTCAAGTACACAAGTATCTTTCATTACTACCTCTAAAAACTTCAAGTACACAACTATCTTTCATTACTACCTCTAAAAACTTCAAGTACACAAGTATCTTTCATAACTACCTCTAAAAACTTCAAGTACACAAGTATCTTTCATTACTACCTCTAAAAACTTCAAGTACACAACTATCTTTCATTACTACCTCTAAAAACTTCAAGTACACAAGTATCTTTCATAACTACCTCTAAAAACTTCAAGTACACAAGTATCTTTCATTACTACCTCTAAAAACTTCAAGTACACAAGTATCTTTCATTACTACCTCTAAAAACTTCAAGTACACAAGTATCTTTCATTACTACCTCTAAAAACTTCAAGTACACAAGTATCTTTCATTACTACCTCTAAAAACTTCAAGTACACAACTATCTTTCATTATTACCTCTAAAAACTTCAAGTACACAAGTATCTTTCATTACTACCTCTAAAAACTTCAAGTACACAACTATCTTTCATTACTACCTCTAAAAACTTCAAGTACACAAGTATCTTTCATAACTACCTCTAAAAACTTCAAGTACACAAGTATCTTTCATTACTACCTCTAAAAACTTCAAGTACACAAGTATCTTTCATTACTACCTCTAAAAACTTCAAGTACACAAGTATCTTTCATTACTACCTCTAAAAACTTCAAGTACACAAGTATCTTTCATTACTACCTCTAAAAACTTCAAGTACACAAGTATCTTTCATTACTACCTCTAAAAACTTCAAGTACACAAATATCTTTCATTACTACCTCTAAAAACTTCAAGTACACAAGTATCTTTCATTACTACCTCTAAAAACTTCGAGTACACAAGTATCTTTCATTACTACCTCTAAAAACTTCAAGTACACAAGTATCTTTCATTATTACCTCTAAAAACTTCAAGTACACAAGTATCTTTCATTACTACCTCTAAAAACTTCAAGTACACAAGTATCTTTCATTACTACCTCTAAAAACTTCAAGTACACAAGTATCTTTCATTACTACCTCTAAAAACTTCAAGTACATACCTTTTTTCATTACTACCTCTAAAAACTTCAAGTACACAAGTATCTTTCATTACTACCTCTAAAAACTTCAAGTACACAAGTATCTTTCATTACTACCTCTAAAAACTTCAAGTACACAAATATATATTTCATTACTACCTCTAAAAACTTCAAGTACACAAGTATCTTTCATTACTACCTCTAAAAACTTCAAATACACAAATATATTTCATTACTACCTCTAAAAACTTCAAGTACACAAGTATCTTTCATTACTACCTCTAAAAACTTCAAGTACACAAATATATTTCATTACTACCTCTAAAAACTTCAAGTACACAAGTATCTTTCATTACTACCTCTAAAAACTTCAAGTACACAAGTATCTTTCATTACTACCTCTAAAAACTTCAAGTACACAAGTATCTTTCATTACTACCTCTAAAAACTTCAAGTACACAAATATATTTCATTACTACCTCTAAAAACTTCAAGTACACAAGTATCTTTCATTACTACCTCTAAAAACTTCAAGTACACAAATATATTTCATTACTACCTCTAAAAACTTCAAGTACACAAGTATCTTTCATTACTACCTCTAAAAACTTCAAGTACACAAATATATTTCATTACTACCTCTAAAAACTTCAAGTACACAAGTATCTTTCATTACTACCTCTAAAAACTTCAAGTACACAAGTATCTTTCATTACTACCTCTAAAAACTTCAAGTACACAAATATATTTCATTACTACCTCTAAAAACTTCAAGTACACAAGTATCTTTCATTACTACCTCTAAAAACTTCAAGTACACAAATATATTTCATTACTACCTCTAAAAACTTCAAGTACACAAGTATCTTTCATTACTACCTCTAAAAACTTCAAGTACACAAATATATTTCATTACTACCTCTAAAAACTTCAAGTACACAAGTATCTTTCATTACTACCTCTAAAAACTTCAAGTACACAAGTATCTTTCATTACTACCTCTAAAAACTTCAAGTACACAAGTATCTTTCATTACTACCTCTAAAAACTTCAAGTACACAAATATATTTCATTACTACCTCTAAAAACTTCAAGTACACAAATATCTTTCATTACTACCTCTAAAAACTTCAAGTACACAAATATATTTCATTACTACCTCTAAAAACTTCAAGTACACAAGTATCTTTCATTACTACCTCTAAAAACTTCAAGTACACAAGTATCTTTCATTACTACCTCTAAAAACTTCAAGTACACAAGTATCTTTCATAACTACCTCTAAAAACTTCAAGTACACAAGTATCTTTCATTACTACCTCTAAAAACTTCAAGTACACAAGTATCTTTCATTACTACCTCTAAAAACTTCAAGTACACAAGTATCTTTCATTACTACCTCTAAAAACTTCAAGTACACAACTATCTTTCATTATTACCTCTAAAAACTTCAAGTACACAAGTATCTTTCATTACTACCTCTAAAAACTTCAAGTACACAAATATCTTTCATTACTACCTCTAAAAACTTCAAGTACACAAGTATCTTTCATAACTACCTCTAAAAACTTCAAGTACACAAGTATCTTTCATTACTACCTCTAAAAACTTCAAGTACACAAGTATCTTTCATTACTACCTCTAAAAACTTCAAGTACACAAATATCTTTCATTACTACCTCTAAAAACTTCAAGTACACAAGTATCTTTCATTACTACCTCTAAAAACTTCAAGTACACAAGTATCTTTCATTACTACCTCTAAAAACTTCAAGTACACAAGTATCTTTCATTACTACCTCTAAAAACTTCAAGTACACAAATATATTTCATTACTACCTCTAAAAACTTCAAGTACACAAATATATTTCATTACTACCTCTAAAAACTTCAAGTACACAAGTATCTTTCATTACTACCTCTAAAAACTTCAAGTACACAAATATCTTTCATTACTACCTCTAAAAACTTCAAGTACACAAGTATCTTTCATTACTACCTCTAAAAACTTCAAGTACACAAATATCTTTCATTACTACCTCTAAAAACTTCAAGTACACAAGTATCTTTCATTACTACCTCTAAAAACTTCAAGTACACAAATATCTTTCATTACTACCTCTAAAAACTTCAAGTACACAAGTATCTTTCATTACTACCTCTAAAAACTTCAAGTACACAAATATCTTTCATTACTACCTCTAAAAACTTCAAGTACACAAGTATCTTTCATTACTACCTCTAAAAACTTCAAGTACACAAATATCTTTCATTACTACCTCTAAAAACTTCAAGTACACAAGTATCTTTCATTACTACCTCTAAAAACTTCAAGTACACAAATGTATTTCATTACTACCTCTAAAAACTTCAAGTACACAAATATATTTCATTACTACCTCTAAAAACTTCAAGTACACAAATATATTTCATTACTACCTCTAAAAACTTCAAGTACACAAATATCTTTCATTACTACCTCTAAAAACTTCAAGTACACAAGTATCTTTCATTACTACCTCTAAAAACTTCAAGTACACAAATATATTTCATTACTACCTCTAAAAACTTCAAGTACACAAGTATCTTTCATTACTACCTCTAAAAACTTCAAGTACACAAGTATCTTTCATTATTACCTCTAAAAACTTCAAGTACACAAGTATCTTTCATTACTACCTCTAAAAACTTCAAGTACACAACTATCTTTCATTACTACCTCTAAAAACTTCAAGTACACAAGTATCTTTCATAACTACCTCTAAAAACTTCAAGTACACAAGTATCTTTCATTACTACCTCTAAAAACTTCAAGTACACAAGTATCTTTCATTACTACCTCTAAAAACTTCAAGTACACAAGTATCTTTCATTACTACCTCTAAAAACTTCAAGTACACAAGTATCTTTCATTACTACCTCTAAAAACTTCAAGTACACAAGTATCTTTCATTATTACCTCTAAAAACTTCAAGTACACAAGTATCTTTCATTACTACCTCTAAAAACTTCAAGTACACAACTATCTTTCATTACTACCTCTAAAAACTTCAAGTACACAAGTATCTTTCATAACTACCTCTAAAAACTTCAAGTACACAAGTATCTTTCATTACTACCTCTAAAAACTTCAAGTACACAAGTATCTTTCATTACTACCTCTAAAAACTTCAAGTACACAAGTATCTTTCATTACTACCTCTAAAAACTTCAAGTACACAAGTATCTTTCATTACTACCTCTAAAAACTTCAAGTACACAAGTATCTTTCATTACTACCTCTAAAAACTTCAAGTACACAAATATCTTTCATTACTACCTCTAAAAACTTCAAGTACACAAGTATCTTTCATTACTACCTCTAAAAACTTCGAGTACACAAGTATCTTTCATTACTACCTCTAAAAACTTCAAGTACACACATATATTTCATTACTACCTCTAAAAACTTCAAGTACACAAGTATCTTTCATTACTACCTCTAAAAACTTCAAGTACACAAATATATTTCATTACTACCTCTAAAAACTTCAAGTACACAAGTATCTTTCATTACTACCTCTAAAAACTTCAAGTACACAAATATATTTCATTACTACCTCTAAAAACTTCAAGTACATACCTTCTTTCATTACTACCTCTAAAAACTTCAAGTACACAAGTATCTTTCATTACTACCTCTAAAAACTTCAAGTACACAAGTATCTTTCATTACTACCTCTAAAAACTTCAAGTACACAACTATCTTTCATTACTACCTCTAAAAACTTCAAGTACACAAGTATCTTTCATTACTACCTCTAAAAACTTCAAGTACACAACTATCTTTCATTATTACCTCTAAAAACTTCAAGTACACAAGTATCTTTCATTACTACCTCTAAAAACTTCAAGTACACAACTATCTTTCATTACTACCTCTAAAAACTTCAAGTACACAAGTATCTTTCATAACTACCTCTAAAAACTTCAAGTACACAAGTATCTTTCATTACTACCTCTAAAAACTTCAAGTACACAAGTATCTTTCATTACTACCTCTAAAAACTTCAAGTACACAAGTATCTTTCATTACTACCTCTAAAAACTTCAAGTACACAAGTATCTTTCATTACTACCTCTAAAAACTTCAAGTACACAAGTATCTTTCATTACTACCTCTAAAAACTTCAAGTACACAAATATCTTTCATTACTACCTCTAAAAACTTCAAGTACACAAGTATCTTTCATTACTACCTCTAAAAACTTCGAGTACACAAGTATCTTTCATTACTACCTCTAAAACTTCAAGTACACACATATATTTCATTACTACCTCTAAAAACTTCAAGTACACAAGTATCTTTCATTACTACCTCTAAAAACTTCAAGTACACAAGTATCTTTCATTACTACCTCTAAAAACTTCAAGTACACAAATATATTTCATTACTACCTCTAAAAACTTCAAATACATACCTTCTTTCATTACTACCTCTAAAAACTTCAAGTACACAAGTATCTTTCATTACTACCTCTAAAAACTTCAAGTACACAAGTATCTTTCATTACTACCTCTAAAAACTTCAAGTACACAAATATATTTCATTACTACCTCTAAAAACTTCAAGTACACAAGTATCTTTCATTACTACCTCTAAAAACTTCAAGTACACAAGTATCTTTCATTACTACCTCTAAAAACTTCAAGTACACAAGTATCTTTCATTACTACCTCTAAAAACTTCAAGTACACAAGTATCTTTCATTACTACCTCTAAAAACTTCAAGTACACAAGTATCTTTCATTACTACCTCTAAAAACTTCAAGTACACAAGTATCTTTCATTACTACCTCTAAAAACTTCAAGTACACAAGTATCTTTCATTACTACCTCTAAAAACTTCAAGTACACAAGTATCTTTCATTACTACCTCTAAAAACTTCAAGTACACAAGTATCTTTCATTACTACCTCTAAAAACTTCAAGTACACAAGTATCTTTCATTACTATCTCTAAAAACTTCAAGTACACAAATATCTTTCATTACTACCTCTAAAAACTTCAAGTACACAAGTATCTTTCATTACTACCTCTAAAAACTTCAAGTACACAAGTATCTTTCATTACTACCTCTAAAAACTTCAAGTACACAAGTATCTTTCATTACTACCTCTAAAAACTTCAAGTACACAAATATATTTCATTACTACCTCTAAAAACTTCAAGTACACAAGTATCTTTCATTACTACCTCTAAAAACTTCAAGTACACAAGTATCTTTCATTACTACCTCTAAAAACTTCAAGTACACAACTATCTTTCATTATTACCTCTAAAAACTTCAAGTACACAAGTATCTTTCATTACTACCTCTAAAAACTTCAAGTACACAAATATATTTCATTACTACCTCTAAAAACTTCAAGTACACAAATATATTTCATTACTACCTCTAAAAACTTCAAGTACACAAATATCTTTCATTACTACCTCTAAAAACTTCAAGTACACAAATATATTTGATTACTACCTCTAAAAACTTCAAGTACACAAATATATTTCATTACTACCTCTAAAAACTTCAAGTACACAAATATCTTTCATTACTACCTCTAAAAACTTCAAGTACACAAGTATCTTTCATTACTACCTCTAAAAACTTCAAGTACACAAATATATTTCATTACTACCTCTAAAAACTTCAAGTACACAAGTATCTTTCATTACTACCTCTAAAAACTTCAAGTACACAAGTATCTTTCATTATTACCTCTAAAAACTTCAAGTACACAAGTATCTTTCATTACTACCTCTAAAAACTTCAAGTACACAACTATCTTTCATTACTACCTCTAAAAACTTCAAGTACACAAGTATCTTTCATAACTACCTCTAAAAACTTCAAGTACACAAGTATCTTTCATTACTACCTCTAAAAACTTCAAGTACACAAGTATCTTTCATTACTACCTCTAAAAACTTCAAGTACACAAGTATCTTTCATTACTACCTCTAAAAACTTCAAGTACACAAGTATCTTTCATTACTACCTCTAAAAACTTCAAGTACACAAGTATCTTTCATTATTACCTCTAAAAACTTCAAGTACACAAGTATCTTTCATTACTACCTCTAAAAACTTCAAGTACACAACTATCTTTCATTACTACCTCTAAAAACTTCAAGTACACAAGTATCTTTCATAACTACCTCTAAAAACTTCAAGTACACAAGTATCTTTCATTACTACCTCTAAAAACTTCAAGTACACAAGTATCTTTCATTACTACCTCTAAAAACTTCAAGTACACAAGTATCTTTCATTACTACCTCTAAAAACTTCAAGTACACAAGTATCTTTCATTACTACCTCTAAAAACTTCAAGTACACAAGTATCTTTCATTACTACCTCTAAAAACTTCAAGTACACAAATATCTTTCATTACTACCTCTAAAAACTTCAAGTACACAAGTATCTTTCATTACTACCTCTAAAAACTTCGAGTACACAAGTATCTTTCATTACTACCTCTAAAAACTTCAAGTACACACATATATTTCCTCTAAAAACTTCAAGTACACAAGTATCTTTCATTACTACCTCTAAAAACTTCAAGTACACAAATATATTTCATTACTACCTCTAAAAACTTCAAGTACACAAGTATCTTTCATTACTACCTCTAAAAACTTCAAGTACACAAATATATTTCATTACTACCTCTAAAAACTTCAAGTACATACCTTCTTTCATTACTACCTCTAAAAACTTCAAGTACACAAGTATCTTTCATTACTACCTCTAAAAACTTCAAGTACACAAGTATCTTTCATTACTACCTCTAAAAACTTCAAGTACACAACTATCTTTCATTACTACCTCTAAAAACTTCAAGTACACAAGTATCTTTCATAACTACCTCTAAAAACTTCAAGTACACAAGTATCTTTCATTACTACCTCTAAAAACTTCAAGTACACAAGTATCTTTCATTACTACCTCTAAAAACTTCAAGTACACAAGTATCTTTCATTACTACCTCTAAAAACTTCAAGTACACAAGTATCTTTCATTACTACCTCTAAAAACTTCAAGTACACAACTATCTTTCATTATTACCTCTAAAAACTTCAAGTACACAAGTATCTTTCATTACTACCTCTAAAAACTTCAAGTACACAACTATCTTTCATTACTACCTCTAAAAACTTCAAGTACACAAGTATCTTTCATAACTACCTCTAAAAACTTCAAGTACACAAGTATCTTTCATTACTACCTCTAAAAACTTCAAGTACACAAGTATCTTTCATTACTACCTCTAAAAACTTCAAGTACACAAGTATCTTTCATTACTACCTCTAAAAACTTCAAGTACACAAGTATCTTTCATTACTACCTCTAAAAACTTCAAGTACACAAGTATCTTTCATTACTACCTCTAAAAACTTCAAGTACACAAATATCTTTCATTACTACCTCTAAAAACTTCAAGTACACAAGTATCTTTCATTACTACCTCTAAAAACTTCGAGTACACAAGTATCTTTCATTACTACCTCTAAAAACTTCAAGTACACACATATATTTCATTACTACCTCTAAAAACTTCAAGTACACAAGTATCTTTCATTACTACCTCTAAAAACTTCAAGTACACAAGTATCTTTCATTACTACCTCTAAAAACTTCAAGTACACAAATATATTTCATTACTACCTCTAAAAACTTCAAATACATACCTTCTTTCATTACTACCTCTAAAAACTTCAAGTACACAAGTATCTTTCATTACTACCTCTAAAAACTTCAAGTACACAAGTATCTTTCATTACTACCTCTAAAAACTTCAAGTACACAAATATCTTTCATTACTACCTCTAAAAACTTCAAGTACACAAGTATCTTTCATTACTACCTCTAAAAACTTCAAGTACACAAGTATCTTTCATTACTACCTCTAAAAACTTCAAGTACACAAGTATCTTTCATTACTACCTCTAAAAACTTCAAGTACACAAGTATCTTTCATTACTACCTCTAAAAACTTCAAGTACACAAGTATCTTTCATTACTACCTCTAAAAACTTCAAGTACACAAGTATCTTTCATTACTACCTCTAAAAACTTCAAGTACACAAGTATCTTTCATTACTACCTCTAAAAACTTCAAGTACACAAGTATCTTTCATTACTACCTCTAAAAACTTCAAGTACACAAGTATCTTTCATTACTACCTCTAAAAACTTCAAGTACACAAGTATCTTTCATTACTATCTCTAAAAACTTCAAGTACACAAATATCTTTCATTACTACCTCTAAAAACTTCAAGTACACAAGTATCTTTCATTACTACCTCTAAAAACTTCAAGTACACAAGTATCTTTCATTACTACCTCTAAAAACTTCAAGTACACAAGTATCTTTCATTACTACCTCTAAAAACTTCAAGTACACAAATATATTTCATTACTACCTCTAAAAACTTCAAGTACACAAGTATCTTTCATTACTACCTCTAAAAACTTCAAGTACACAAGTATCTTTCATTACTACCTCTAAAAACTTCAAGTACACAACTATCTTTCATTATTACCTCTAAAAACTTCAAGTACACAAGTATCTTTCATTACTACCTCTAAAAACTTCAAGTACACAAATATATTTCATTACTACCTCTAAAAACTTCAAGTACACAAATATATTTCATTACTACCTCTAAAAACTTCAAGTACACAAATATCTTTCATTACTACCTCTAAAAACTTCAAGTACACAAATATATTTGATTACTACCTCTAAAAACTTCAAGTACACAAATATATTTCATTACTACCTCTAAAAACTTCAAGTACACAAGTATCTTTCATTACTACCTCTAAAAACTTCAAGTACACAAATATATTTCATTACTACCTCTAAAAACTTCAAGTACACAAGTATCTTTCATTACTACCTCTAAAAACTTCAAGTACACAAGTATCTTTCATTACTACCTCTAAAAACTTCAAGTACACAAGTATCTTTCATTACTACCTCTAAAAACTTCAAGTACACAAATATATTTCATTACTACCTCTAAAAACTTCAAGTACACAAGTATCTTTCATTACTACCTCTAAAAACTTCAAGTACACAAGTATCTTTCATTACTACCTCTAAAAACTTCAAGTACACAAATATATTTCATTACTTCCTCTAAAAACTTCAAGTACACAAGTATCTTTCATTACTACCTCTAAAAACTTCAAGTACACAAGTATCTTTCATTACTACCTCTAAGAACTTCAAGTACACAAGTATATTTCATTACTACCTCTAAAAACTTCAAGTACACAAGTATCTTTCATTACTACCTCTAAAAACTTCAAGTACACAAGTATCTTTCATTACTACCTCTAAAAACTTCAAGTACACAAATATATTTCATTACTACCTCTAAAAACTTCAAGTACACAAATATATTTCATTACTACCTCTAAAAACTTCAAGTACACAAATATATTTCATTACTACCTCTAAAAACTTCAAGTACACAAATATCTTTCATTACTACCTCTAAAAACTTCAAGTACACAAGTATCTTTCATTACTACCTCTAAAAACTTCAAGTACACAAATATCTTTCATTACTACCTCTAAAAACTTCAAGTACACAAGAATCTTTAATTACTACCTCTAAAAACTTCAAGTACACAAATATCTTTCATTACTTCCTCTAAAAACTTCAAGTACACAAGTATCTTTCATTACTACCTCTAAAAACTTCAAGTACACAAATATCTTTCATTACTACCTCTAAAAACTTCAAGTACACAAATATATTTCATTACTACCTCTAAAAACTTCAAGTACACAAATATATTTCATTACTACCTCTAAAAACTTCAAGTACACAAATATCTTTCATTACTACCTCTAAAAACTTCAAGTACACAAGTATCTTTCATTACTACCTCTAAAAACTTCAAGTACACAAGTATCTTTCATTACTACCTCTAAAAACTTCGAGTACACAAGTATCTTTCATTACTACCTCTAAAAACTTCAAGTACACACATATATTTCATTACTACCTCTAAAAACTTCAAGTACACAAGTATCTTTCATTACTACCTCTAAAAACTTCAAGTACACAAGTATCTTTCATTACTACCTCTAAAAACTTCAAGTACACAAATATATTTCATTACTACCTCTAAAAACTTCAAATACATACCTTCTTTCATTACTACCTCTAAAAACTTCAAGTACACAAGTATCTTTCATTACTACCTCTAAAAACTTCAAGTACACAAGTATCTTTCATTACTACCTCTAAAAACTTCAAGTACACAAATATATTTCATTACTACCTCTAAAAACTTCAAGTACACAAGTATCTTTCATTACTACCTCTAAAAACTTCAAGTACACAAGTATCTTTCATTACTACCTCTAAAAACTTCAAGTACACAAGTATCTTTCATTACTACCTCTAAAAACTTCAAGTACACAAGTATCTTTCATTACTACCTCTAAAAACTTCAAGTACACAAGTATCTTTCATTACTACCTCTAAAAACTTCAAGTACACAAGTATCTTTCATTACTACCTCTAAAAACTTCAAGTACACAAGTATCTTTCATTACTACCTCTAAAAACTTCAAGTACACAAGTATCTTTCATTACTACCTCTAAAAACTTCAAGTACACAAGTATCTTTCATTACTACCTCTAAAAACTTCAAGTACACAAGTATCTTTCATTACTATCTCTAAAAACTTCAAGTACACAAATATCTTTCATTACTACCTCTAAAAACTTCAAGTACACAAGTATCTTTCATTACTACCTCTAAAAACTTCAAGTACACAAGTATCTTTCATTACTACCTCTAAAAACTTCAAGTACACAAGTATCTTTCATTACTACCTCTAAAAACTTCAAGTACACAAATATATTTCATTACTACCTCTAAAAACTTCAAGTACACAAGTATCTTTCATTACTACCTCTAAAAACTTCAAGTACACAAGTATCTTTCATTACTACCTCTAAAAACTTCAAGTACACAACTATCTTTCATTATTACCTCTAAAAACTTCAAGTACACAAGTATCTTTCATTACTACCTCTAAAAACTTCAAGTACACAAATATATTTCATTACTACCTCTAAAAACTTCAAGTACACAAATATATTTCATTACTACCTCTAAAAACTTCAAGTACACAAATATCTTTCATTACTACCTCTAAAAACTTCAAGTACACAAATATATTTGATTACTACCTCTAAAAACTTCAAGTACACAAATATATTTCATTACTACCTCTAAAAACTTCAAGTACACAAGTATCTTTCATTACTACCTCTAAAAACTTCAAGTACACAAATATATTTCATTACTACCTCTAAAAACTTCAAGTACACAAGTATCTTTCATTACTACCTCTAAAAACTTCAAGTACACAAGTATCTTTCATTACTACCTCTAAAAACTTCAAGTACACAAGTATCTTTCATTACTACCTCTAAAAACTTCAAGTACACAAATATATTTCATTACTACCTCTAAAAACTTCAAGTACACAAGTATCTTTCATTACTACCTCTAAAAACTTCAAGTACACAAGTATCTTTCATTACTACCTCTAAAAACTTCAAGTACACAAATATATTTCATTACTTCCTCTAAAAACTTCAAGTACACAAGTATCTTTCATTACTACCTCTAAAAACTTCAAGTACACAAGTATCTTTCATTACTACCTCTAAGAACTTCAAGTACACAAGTATATTTCATTACTACCTCTAAAAACTTCAAGTACACAAGTATCTTTCATTACTACCTCTAAAAACTTCAAGTACACAAGTATCTTTCATTACTACCTCTAAAAACTTCAAGTACACAAATATATTTCATTACTACCTCTAAAAACTTCAAGTACACAAATATATTTCATTACTACCTCTAAAAACTTCAAGTACACAAATATATTTCATTACTACCTCTAAAAACTTCAAGTACACAAATATCTTTCATTACTACCTCTAAAAACTTCAAGTACACAAGTATCTTTCATTACTACCTCTAAAAACTTCAAGTACACAAATATCTTTCATTACTACCTCTAAAAACTTCAAGTACACAAGAATCTTTAATTACTACCTCTAAAAACTTCAAGTACACAAATATCTTTCATTACTTCCTCTAAAAACTTCAAGTACACAAGTATCTTTCATTACTACCTCTAAAAACTTCAAGTACACAAATATCTTTCATTACTACCTCTAAAAACTTCAAGTACACAAATATATTTCATTACTACCTCTAAAAACTTCAAGTACACAAATATATTTCATTACTACCTCTAAAAACTTCAAGTACACAAATATCTTTCATTACTACCTCTAAAAACTTCAAGTACACAAGTATCTTTCATTACTACCTCTAAAAACTTCAAGTACACAAATATATTTCATTACTACCTCTAAAAACTTCAAGTACACAAGTATCTTTCATTACTACCTCTAAAAACTTCAAGTACACAAATATCTTTCATTACTACCTCTAAAAACTTCAAGTACACAAGTATCTTTCATTACTACCTCTAAAAACTTCAAGTACACAAATATCTTTCATTACTACCTCTAAAAACTTCAAGTACACAAGTATCTTTCATTACTACCTCTAAAAACTTCAAGTACACAAATATCTTTCATTACTACCTCTAAAAACTTCAAGTACACAAATATATTTCATTACTACCTCTAAAAACTTCAAGTACACAAGTATCTTTCATTACTACCTCTAAAAACTTCAAGTACACAAATATATTTCATTACTACCTCTAAAAACTTCAAGTACACAAATATATTTCATTACTACCTCTAAAAACTTCAAGTACACAAATATATTTCATTACTACCTCTAAAAACTTCAAGTACACAAATATCTTTCATTACTACCTCTAAAAACTTCAAGTACACAAGTATCTTTCATTACTACCTCTAAAAACTTCAAGTACACAAATATATTTCATTACTACCTCTAAAAACTTCAAGTACACAAGTATCTTTCATTACTACCTCTAAAAACTTCAAGTACACAAATATCTTTCATTACTACCTCTAAAAACTTCAAGTACACAAATATATTTCATTACTACCTCTAAAAACTTCAAGTACACAAGTATCTTTCATTACTACCTCTAAAAACTTCAAGTACACAAATATATTTCATTACTACCTCTAAAAACTTCAAGTACACAAGTATCTTTCATTACTACCTCTAAAAACTTCAAGTACACAAATATCTTTCATTACTACCTCTAAAAACTTCAAGTACACAAGTATCTTTCATTACTACCTCTAAAAACTTCAAGTACACAAATATCTTTCATTACTACCTCTAAAAACTTCAAGTACACAAGTATCTTTCATTACTACCTCTAAAAACTTCAAGTACACAAGTATCTTTCATTACTACCTCTAAAAACTTCAAGTACACAAATATCTTTCATTACTACCTCTAAAAACTTCAAGTACACAAGTATCTTTCATTACTACCTCTAAAAACTTCAAGTACACAAATATCTTTCATTACTACCTCTAAAAACTTCAAGTACACAAATATATTTCATTACTACCTCTAAAAACTTCAAGTACACAAGTATCTTTCATTACTACCTATAAAAACTTCAAGTACACAAATATATTTCATTACTACCTCTAAAAACTTCAAGTACACAAATATATTTCATTACTACCTCTAAAAACTTCAAGTACACAAATATATTTCATTACTACCTCTAAAAACTTCAAGTACACAAATATCTTTCATTACTACCTCTAAAAACTTCAAGTACACAAGTATCTTTCATTACTACCTCTAAAAACTTCAAGTACACAAATATATTTCATTACTACCTCTAAAAACTTCAAGTACACAAGTATCTTTCATTACTACCTCTAAAAACTTCAAGTACACAAATATCTTTCATTACTACCTCTAAAAACTTCAAGTACACAAGTATCTTTCATTACTACCTCTAAAAACTTCAAGTACACAAATATCTTTCATTACTACCTCTAAAAACTTCAAGTACACAAGTATCTTTCATTACTACCTCTAAAAACTTCAAGTACACAAATATCTTTCATTACTACCTCTAAAAACTTCAAGTACACAAATATATTTCATTACTACCTCTAAAAACTTCAAGTACACAAATATATTTCATTACTACCTCTAAAAACTTCAAGTACACAAATATATTTCATTACTACCTCTAAAAACTTCAAGTACACAAATATCTTTCATTACTACCTCTAAAAACTTCAAGTACACAAGTATCTTTCATTACTACCTCTAAAAACTTCAAGTACACAAATATATTTCATTACTACCTCTAAAAACTTCAAGTACACAAGTATCTTTCATTACTACCTCTAAAAACTTCAAGTACACAAGTATCTTTCATTACTACCTCTAAAAACTTCAAGTACACAAATATATTTCATTACTACCTCTAAAAACTTCAAGTACACAAATATATTTCATTACTACCTCTAAAAACTTCAAGTACACAAATATCTTTCATTACTACCTCTAAAAACTTCAAGTACACAAGTATCTTTCATTACTACCTCTAAAAACTTCAAGTACACAAGTATCTTTCATTACTACCTCTAAAAAGGTGTCGTGCAAAGTCAGATCCATTTATTTGGTGTTTGGCCCCCAGACAGCTGCATGTCTTCTCAAACTAAAAACAAACTTTAAGATGATCAATACTAGAATAATAGCAGCAATGTTAATAGTCTATTTATTATTTATCTCTGTACTAATTTATTAATCTCTATTTATTTATCTTTGTGTTTATTTATTTATCTCTGTATTTCTTTATCTCTGTATTTATTGATGTATCCCTCTATTTATTTCTTTATCTCTGTATTTCATTACTATCTCTAAAAACTTCTTCAAGTACACAAGTACTCTGTATTTATTTATTAATCTCTATCTATCACTGTATTTATTTATCTATCTCTGTATTTATTTCTTTATCTCTGTGTTTATTTATTTATCTCTATTTATTAATGTCTATATTTATTTATTTATCTCTATTAATTAATTTCTGTATTTATTTCTGTATCTCTGTTTTTTTTATCTCTGTATTTTATATTTTAATCTCTGTATTTATTTATTAATCTATTTGTTTATCCCTGTATTTATTTATTTATCTATCTTTGTATTTATTTATTTTTGTATTTATATATTTATTTATCTATGTATTTATTTATTTGTCTTTGTATTCATCTATCTCTGTATTTATTTAGTTATTTATTTATTTATCTTTGTATTTATTTATTTATCTCTGTATTTATTTATTTATCCGTATTTATTTATCTCTATATTTTTTTCTTTATCTCTGTATTTATATATCTCTGTATTTACTTATATTTATTTCTTTATCTCTGTATTTGTTTAAGTATCTATGTATTTATTTATTAATCTCTATTTATTTATCTCTCTCTGTATTTATTAATCTTTGTATTTATTTAGTTATCTCTGTATTTATTTATCTCTATATTTATTTATTAATCCTTGTATTTTTTTCTTTATCTCTGTATTTATTTTTTTTATCTCTATATGTATTTATTTCTGTATTTGTTTATTTATGTATCTATGTGTTTATTTATCAATCTCTATTTATTTATCTCTATTTATTTATCAGTAATTATTTATATCTATATATATTTATTTATCTCTGTATTTTTTTCTTTATCTCTGTATTTATGTATCTCTGTATTTACTTTTCTCTATATTTATTTATTTGTCTCTGTATTTATTTATTTCTGTATTTGTTTATTTGTGTATCTATGTTTTTATTTATCTTGTATTTTTTATGTATCTCTGTATTTATTTATCTATCTTTGTATTTATTTATTTATCTCTGTATTTATTTATTTGTATTTATTTATCTCTGTATTTTTTTCTTTATATCCGTGTTTATGTATCTCTGTATTTACTTATCTCTATATTTATTTCTTTATCTCTGTATTTATTTATCTGCATTTATTTATTTCTGTATTTATTAATTAATCCCTATTTATTAATTTCTGTATTTATTTATCAATCTCTGTATTTAATTATTTATCTCTGTATTTATTTATTTATCTCTATTTCATTATCTCTATGTGTATGTGTTTATCTCTGTATTTATTTCTCCTGTATTTCTTTATCTCGGCATTAAACTCCTATTACTTTTCAATATGTTCTGATTTTAATGTTTGGTTTCTTATTACCTGAACACTTTGCTACCAATGTTTGTTTGGTTGTGCGACGCGCAGAAGAAGAAAGATCAGACGGACCAAGATCAGGATCTTCTTGCTTCTTTTCGGACATCCTAAAGGTTGTAAATGTAAAGATGGGACTTATTCAGAGAACAAATACAAGACGTTGATGTTTTTTTCTGAACTGTTTCTCCTTTGATCTGCCAAATGAGTGGTGTTATGAAGTGATGAATTTTTCATGTCGGATGTGGTCCACCGTACGTGCGCTTATTAATGGTCCTGCCAAGTCTTCCGTCTTCGCCTATTTCTGTCCTCCTAATGATCCGCTTATTCATTCCTCAATTTCACGCCGTAATAAAAGTCTTCCATCTTCTAGATTCATCTTTAGAATTCTATTTAAGTAATGTCCACCGACAGCACGTCTTCTTCCTGGCTTTATCTACTTTGCGCCTAGAACAGTCTGGACGGTTCTTTTCCTCTTTGGTCAGGAGGACACGATGTCCACAGTTTCCAAAAACTAACTGAAATGTGGACTCGTCAGACCACAGAACACTTTTACACTTTGCATCAGTCCATCTTAGATGAGCTCGGGCCCAGCGAAGCGTTTCTGGGTGTTGTTGATAAATGGTTGTGGCTTTGCATAGTAGAGTTTTAACTTGCGCTTACAGATGTAGCGACCAATTGTAATTACTGACAGTGGTTTTATGAAGTGTTCCTGAGCCCATGTGAGGGATCAAAAGTCCGTAACATCATCACTTACGTGCAGTGATTTCTCCAGATTCTCTGAACCTTTTGATGATTTTACAGACCGTAGATGGTAAAATCCCTAAATTCCTTGCAATAGCTCGTTGAGAAATGTTGTTCTAAAACTGTTCGACAATTTGATTACAAAGTGGTGACCCTCACCCCATCCTTGTTTGTGAATGACTTAGCATTTCATGGAAGCTGCTTTTATAGCCAATCATGGCACCCACCTGTTCCCAATTAGCCTGCACACCTGTGGGATGTTCCAAATAAGTGTTTGATGAGCATGCTTAGTATTACCGCCTGGTCAAACTCGTGACGTCGCGAGTGACACTTCCCCTGTCATCATTTTCAAAATGGAGGAGGCTGATTTCAATACCGGTAATTTGAAATTGCATAAAGGGAAGAATATTAAGAGCTATTCAGTAGGATTTAAGGTCCAAGCTTACATCACACTCAATTTTTTACTGCATACCTTTGGTAAGAATATTAAGAGCTATTCAGTAGGATTTAAGGTCCAAGCTTACATCATACTCAAATGTTTACTGCATACCTTTGGTAAGTGCCGGAGTGGGAAGAGGTTTTAAAATAATTAGCGCATGCTTACTTTTACCGCATGCCTTTGGTAAGCGCAGGAGTGAGAAGAGGTCTTGAATTAATTAGCGCCCCAGTGGCAATTCAAGGAAATACGGTAATCGTAGTCTGGCGCTAACTTCCTGTTAGCTTTGGTAGTGAAACCCAACATTTCCAGTTGGATTAATGATTTGAAATGATTAATTAAACATTGGAAAGTGGTAAAACATGAGAAACGCACTTAAATTATCGTTTCATTGGATTAATTTAAGTTATTTTTGATTTGTTATTCTTCATTTTAACCGATGTTTACTTTCACTTTATTCAACATTTTTTAAATCGATTATTTGTTTTTAAAGAAAAAAAAAACACTTCCTGTTCGCCTATTCGTCCTTTTTAGTCATGTGACCAGATGACAAAATAATAATAAAAAAATACAAATCTCTTCTCAACTTAAAAAGCGTTTTTGATCTTCGTTTTTATACATAACATTTTGCACTAGGTGTTGAAAGATGCGTCATAAAACAGGCGAGGAACGTAAAAAACGTACGAAAATAATTGCTAAAAGTAAAAAAAAAAAAAAGAAAGGAAATAAATGTTTTATTGAATTCTTGAAGGTAGTGCGCCGATGACGTCACTAGGGGGCAGTCTTCCAGGGCGCCAAAGCAGGAAGAGAAGCGCGCCATAAGAGGAGAATCCACATGATGAAGAGGAGGAAGAGGAGGAGACCGGGACTTGTTTTTGTCCCGTTCGGCTCCCGTTAAAAGAACCACCCCCCCTCCCCCCTCAGCCCCCCCCCCCCCCCGTCACCTGAGCGATGTCGGCGTTGCTTCCTCATCTTCATCTTCATCTTCATCACAAGAACATTCAGCACCTGAGCGGAGGACGGCACATCATCATCATCATCATCAACTCCTCACCTTCTCCTCAATGGCAGCACTTTCACTTTCACTTTTGGCCTGACAAGTCTGGACCAAGTACCTCCGCCAAGCCTCAACATGTACCAGGGCCACTTGCAGGTAAGTCACGTGACCAGGTGTGTCGTTTGCGCCTCGTCCGTTCCGTGCCTCTATCGGACGCATCGATTTTTAGACTTTTCCACTTTTTTATCCGCACTCCGCTCGTTATTTCCCTCTCATGCTGCACGTGTGACGTCATGGCGATGTGACGTCACACGTGAAACATGCCAAACTCGGGTCAGACTCAGACCCCTCGCCAGTTAAACAAGGATATCATCGACACCAGTATCAGCAGTAGGCTGGGGGAAAAAGTTGGATTTAAAGTAAAAAAAAAAGCTGAGTGGTCAGAATTTTACTGTGAAAATAAAACGTTCAATTTTTGAAGTAATACTTAATATTGTACAGTACATGTAGTAATACACCATAATGTACACTACATGCAGTAATACACCATAATGTACAGTACATGCAGTAATACACCGTAATGTACACTACATGCAGTAATACACCATAATGTACAGTACATGCAGTAATACACCATAATGTACACTACATGCAGTAATACACCATAATGTACAGTACATGCAGTAATACACCATAATGTACACTACATGCAGTAATACACCATAATGTACAGTACATGCAGTAATACACCGTAATGTACACTACATGCAGTAATACACAATAATGTACAGTACATGCAGTAATACACCGTAATGTACACTACATGCAGTAATACACCATAATGTACACTACATGCAGTAATACACCATAATGTACACTACATGCAGTAATACACCATAATGTACACTACATGCAGTAATACACAATAATGTACACTACATGCAGTAATACACAATAATGTACACTACATGCAGTAAAACACAATAATGTACACTACATGCAGTAAAACACAATAATGTACACTACATGCAGTAATACACAATATGCACAAATACACCATAATGTACACTACATGCAGTAATACACCATAATGTACACTACATGCAGTAATACACAATAATGTACAGTACATGCAGTAATACACCGTAATGTACACTACATGCAGTAATACTCAATATTGTACACTACATGCAGTAATACACAATAATGTACACTACATGCAGTAATACTCAATATTGTACACTACATGCAGTAATACTCAATATTGTACACTACATGCAGTAATACACAATAATGTACACTACATGCAGTAATACTCAATATTGTACACTACATGCAGTAATACTCAATATTGTACACTACATGCAGTAATACACAATAATGTACACTACATGCAGTAATAATCAATATTGTACACTACATGCAGTAATACTCAATATTGTACACTACATGCAGTAATACACAATAATGTACACTATATGCAGTAATACACAATAATGTACACTACATGCAGTAATACACCATAATTTAAACTACATGCAGTAATACACTATAATATACAATACATGCAGTAATACACCATAATGTACACTACATGCAGTAATACACCATAATGTACACTACATGCAGTAATACACCATAATGTACACTACATGTAGTAATACACCATAATGTACACTACATGCAGTAATACACCATAATGTACAGTACATGCAGTAATACACCGTAATGTACACTACATGCAGTAATACACCATAATGTACACTACATGCAGTAATACTCAATATTGTACACTACATGCAGTAATACACAATAATGTACACTACATGCAGTAATACTCAATATTGTACACTACATGCAGTAATACTCAATATTGTACACTACATGCAGTAATACACAATAATGTACACTACATGCAGTAATACTCAATATTGTACACTACATGCAGTAATACTCAATATTGTACACTACATGCAGTAATACACCATAATGTACACTATATGCAGTAATACACCATAATGTACAGTACATGCAGTAATACACCATAATGTACAGTACATGCAGTAATACACCGTAATGTACACTACATGCAGTAATACACCATAATGTACACTACATGCAGTAATACTCAATATTGTACACTACATGCAGTAATACACAATAATGTACACTACATGCAGTAATACTCAATATTGTACACTACATGCAGTAATACTCAATATTGTACACTACATGCAGTAATACACAATAATGTACACTACATGCAGTAATACTCAATATTGTACACTACATGCAGTAATACTCAATATTGTACACTACATGCAGTAATACACAATAATGTACACTATATGCAGTAATACACAATAATGTACACTGCATGCAGTAATACACAATAATGTACACTGCATGCAGTAATACTCAATAATGTACACTACATGCAGTGATACACAATAATGTACACTACATGCAGTAATACTCAATACTGTACACTGCATGCAGTAATACTCAATACTGTACACTACATGCACAAATACACCATAATGTACACTACATGCAGTAATACACCATAATTTAAACTACATGCAGTAATACACAATACTGTACACTACATGCACAAATACACCATAATGTACACTACATGCAGTAATACTCAATACTGTACACTGCATGCAGTAATACTCAATACTGTACACTACATGCACAAATACACCATAATGTACACTACATGCAGTAATACACCATAATTTAAACTACATGCAGTAATACACAATACTGTACACTACATGCACAAATACACAATAATGTACACTACATGCAGTAATACTCAATATTGTACACTACATGCAGTAATACTCAATATTGTACACTACATGCAGTAATACACCATAATGTACACTATATGCAGTAATACACCATAATGTACAGTACATGCAGTAATACACCATAATGTACAGTACATGCAGTAATACACCGTAATGTACACTACATGCAGTAATACACCATAATGTACACTACATGCAGTAATACTCAATATTGTACACTACATGCAGTAATACACAATAATGTACACTACATGCAGTAATACTCAATATTGTACACTACATGCAGTAATACTCAATATTGTACACTACATGCAGTAATACACAATAATGTACACTACATGCAGTAATACTCAATATTGTACACTACATGCAGTAATACTCAATATTGTACACTACATGCAGTAATACACAATAATGTACACTATATGCAGTAATACACAATAATGTACACTGCATGCAGTAATACACAATAATGTACACTGCATGCAGTAATACTCAATAATGTACACTACATGCAGTGATACACAATAATGTACACTACATGCAGTAATACTCAATACTGTACACTGCATGCAGTAATACTCAATACTGTACACTACATGCACAAATACACCATAATGTACACTACATGCAGTAATACACCATAATTTAAACTACATGCAGTAATACACAATACTGTACACTACATGCACAAATACACCATAATGTACACTACATGCAGTAATACACCATAATTTAAACTACATGCAGTAATACACAATAATGTACACTACATGCAGTAATACTCAATACTGTACACTACATGCACAAATACACCATAATGTACACTACATGCACAAATACACCATAATGTACACTACATGCAGTAATACACCATAATTTAAACTACATGCAGTAATACACCATAATGTACACTGCATGCAGTAATACACCATAAACACATGTACAGTACATGCAGTAATACACAATAATGTACAATATATGCAGTAATACACAATAATGTACACTATATTTAAAATATTTAAAATGTGAGTAAAAGTAAAATAACTGCGGTGTTGTTCCCCTTTATAGCAATGAGATGTAAACACTGGGACTAGGGTCGTGTACGCAGGACCAGGGATTCTCCTGGTTCTGGTCCCTGGTTGGGTCGGTCCAGCAGGACTATTTAGATTCTGGAGAAAAATTGAGGTGATCTTAATTTTCCGTAAAGTTGTTCTGAAGCGAGACACAGAAGGAACTATTTCCTTGAAGTACACAACCCAGCATTGTACGTATATGTCCTTTAAAACAGACTTGGAAACCTGAAAGTGTTACTTCCTGTCTCCCACAAAGATTAGACAGGTGTGTGACACCTGAAAGTGTTACTTCCTGTCTCCCACAAAGATTAGACAGGTGTGTGACACCTGAAAGTGTTACTTCCTGTCTCCCACAAAGATTAGACAGGTGTGTGACACCTGAAAGTGTTACTTCCTGTCTCCCACAAAGATTAGACAGGTGTGAGACACCTGAAAGTGTTACTTCCTGTCTCCCACAAAGATTAGACAGGTGAGTGACACCTGAAAGTGTTACTTCCTGTCTCCCACAAAGATTAGACAGGTGTGTGACACCTGAAAGTGTTACTTCTTGTCTCCCACAAAGATTAGACAGGTGTGTGACACCTGAAAGTGTTACTTCCTGTCTCCCACAAAGATTAGACAGGTGTGTGACACCTGAAAGTGTGACTTCCTGTCTCCCACAAAGATTAGACAGGTGTATGACACCTGAAAGTGTTACTTCCTGTCTCCCACAAAGATTAGACAGGTGTGTGACACCTGAAAGTGTTACTTCCTGTCTCCCACAAAGATTAGACAGGTGTGTGACACCTGAAAGTGTTACTTCCTGTCTCCCACAAAGATTAGACAGGTGTGTGACACCTGAAAGTGTTACTTCCTGTCTCCCACAAAGATTAGACAGGTGAGTGACACCTGAAAGTGTTACTTCCTGTCTCCCACAAAGATTAGACAGGTGTGTGACACCTGAAAGTGTTACTTCTTGTCTCCCACAAAGATTAGACAGGTGTGTGACACCTGAAAGTGTTACTTCCTGTCTCCCACAAAGATTAGACAGGTGTGTGACACCTGAAAGTGTGACTTCCTGTCTCCCACAAAGATTAGACAGGTGTATGACACCTGAAAGTGTTACTTCCTGTCTCCCACAAAGATTAGACAGGTGTGTGACACCTGAAAGTGTTACTTCCTGTCTCCCACAAAGATTAGACAGGTGTGTGACACCTGAAAGTGTTACTTCCTGTCTCCCACAAAGATTAGACAGGTGTGTGACACCTGAAAGTGTGACTTCCTGTCTCCCACAAAGATTAGACAGGTGTATGACACCTGAAAGTGTTACTTCCTGTCTCCCACAAAGATTAGACAGGTGTGAGACACCTGAAAGTGTTACT